>NW_022437010.1:4535158-4578029 GCF_009761245.1 Sapajus apella | reverse complement strand
AGACAGAGGAAGGGAGGAAGAAAGAAAAATTATCACTCACTAGGGTTTGTTCTATGATAGCAAATTAAGGAAAACATTTATAAGAATTACTGAATGCTAAAAAAAGATTCTTTCGTCAGTTTTTTTAAATAGAAGGAATTCTTTGCAGCTGTGCATTCAAATAAAGTCTGATATTTACTGATACTGGTCATTTTTACCATAATGAATTTTGTCACAACTTCTAAAATTTTCAGGATACATTAGCTAAGGCCCCAGATTAAAGATTCATGTGATTGCTTCCAGATTTGATATGTTGTTGAATAAGACAGTTATTAAATTATAACATTAAAACCTTATTCTGAGGCAGGCAGACCATTTGAGATCAGGAGACCAGCCTGACCAACATGGTGAAACCCCAGCTCTACTAAAACTGCAAAATAATGAGCCGGGCGTGGTAGTGTGTGCCTGTAATCCCAGCAAAGCAGGAGGCTGAGGCAGAGGAATCACTTGAGCCCAGGAGGCGGAGGTTGCAGTGAGCTGAGATCATGCCACTGCACTCCACCCCAGGTGACAGAGTGAGACTCCATTTAAAAAAAAAAAAAAAAAAACCTTATTCCACGTAGAGTTACCCTTTATCTTACTATATTCTCTAATGTCGCTGATATTTTTCCAGTCTTTCTGCAAATACAAGCAAATATGGATACAGATGCTATTTCCTTACACAAAATATAACCAACTATATATACACCGAATGTTTTCTGCATTTGTCTCTTAATGGTATTTTCTGGAAAGCTTGCCGGGTCTGTGCCCAGACAGCAGCCCTGCTCCTTTGCCCTGCTGTAGAGTGTTCACGTGGGGATGTTCACGGATTACCCGGTTCTCTAAAGACAACACTTGGGGTGCTTCCAGGCTTCTGCTACTACAAGCGATGCTGCCATGAATAACTGCTCACTTACATCCTTCCATACGTGTGCAGACGCCTCTGCAGGATCAGTTCCCAGAAGCGCCACCCCACCTTTCCTTGCTGGCAAACTCTTAATCACCCACTGACACCCATGGCTCAGAGAGCCAAACATGAGAAGAGGCATGTCCAGAGAGGCACAGGAAGTGCAGCTGCATCTGCCTTCTTTACTCAACTGTGAGCATCTAAGAGTCTGGACCCCTCCTTATCCAACTTTGTATTCCCATGAATAACTCAATAATAAACAAATGAACAGAGGGCATTCAAACATAGGCTTCTTAAGAAACTGAGAACGGGCCGGGCGCGGTGGCTCATGCCTGTAATCCCAGCACTTTGGGAGGCCGAGGCGGGTGGATCACGAGGTCAAGAGATTGAGACCATCCTGGTCAACATGGTGAAACCCCGTCTCTACTAAAAAAAATACAAAAAATTAGCTGAGTGTGGTGGTGCGTGCCTGTAATCCCAGCTACTTAGGAGGCTGAGGCAGGAGAATTGCCTGAACCCAGGAGGCGGAGGTTGCGGTGAGCCGAGATCGCGCCATTGCACTCCAGCCTGGGTAACAAGAGCGAAACTCCGTCTCAAAAAAAAAAAAAAAAAAAAAGAAAAAAAGAAACTGAGAACAACAACCTCTAAACAGAGAAGTGCACTCTCAAGGACTGATTATCGCTTATTGCTAGGAAGTTTGTATTGCCATACAATCTAAGAACAGGGAAGTTACTCACACCACACAGCAAACCCCAAAGGCCCACTCTTCTAGACACAGGTCATTCCTCAGCCCCCTGCCTTACAGCAGACTGTCTTAAGAAAATACCTTGGCTGCTTGTGCATAAACTGCATTTTCACTACTCGGTTTCTTTTTGTGTTCTGGGACATTAACGGAAGTCATCAAATAAACAATGAAATAAGGGAAAACATATTTGGTACATCTCCATAGTTTTGGAGAGGCAGAGTATGAGGAAACAAAAGTGTAATTGGTTGGCCAGGGGGCGTGGTGGCTCACGCCTGTAATCCCAGCACTTTGGGAGGCTGAGGTGGGTGGATCACTTGAAGTCATGAGTTCGAGACCATCCTGGTCAACATGGTGAAACCCATCTCTACTAAAAATACAAAAATTAGCTGGGTGTGGTGGCATGCCCCTGTAATCTCAGCTACTCGGGAGCCTGAGGCAGGAGAATCGCTTGAACCTGGGAGGCAGAGGTTGCAGTGAGCCGAGATAGCACCACTGCACTCCAGCCTGGCAACATAGTGAGACTTCATCTCAAAAAAAAAAGAGAGAGAGAGAGAGAGAGAAATGCAAGTTTATATAGCTTTCATAATAAAGGTCAGTAGTCCAGGGTTGCAATACTGGCCAAGATCATCAAGAACCCAGGCTTCTTATCAACACAGAGCTTCTACCTCCTGGCCCAAAATGGCTACTGAGCTCCAGCTACCACATCCACATTCTAGCCTGCATCAAGTGGGAAGGAGAAATAAGGGCACACCCCCTCTCTTTAATATTACTTCCCAGAAGTTAAACATGATACTTCTACTTTTCGTCCATTAGCCACGGCTTTCCCCTTGACCATGTCTAATTCCATGGGAGACTGGGAGAAGAAGCTTTTGCCCTTGGAAGGCATGCTAAAAATGTGGGTTAGCATTACCGAGGAAGCAGGGAAGAATGGATATTAAGGAGTCACTAGAAGAGTCTGCCACACAGTAATTGAGGATATGCATTCACGGAGCCCCACTGTGAAAAGGCATTTTGAAGGACTCTAGTAAAAGTGTTTATCTGATGCTTAAGTCAATTCTACAGCATCCCTCCCTGCCGATTGTCCTCCCCTCCCTACTAAAAAAAGAGAGAGGCTTGAAGCAACCCATCTGATGTCTGGACAATGCTTCCATCAGCTGAGCTGACATCCAAATGGTCCTAAGGGCCATTCACATTAACTCTCAAATCTAAGTTCTCTCAGACCTCATAATTCAGAACTAACAATATCTGGAGACAGTTATCAATTCCCACCCGGAGACTCCTCTTCTCCAAGTTGATCACCCACTGTGCTCTCAAATACCCATCCCTGTCATCCTCCCAGTGTGCTCACAGCTCTCTGGAGGTGTCCTACTGAAATCCTGGGAGTGGCTTTACACAGAAGCGGCTTACAGCTCTCAGATAAGACACATCTGAGGCCGGGCGCGGTGGCTCAAGCCTGTAATCCCAGCACTTTGGGAGGCCGAGGCGGGTGGATCACAAGGTCAAGAGATCAAGACCATCCTGGTCAACATGGTGAAACCCCGTCTCTACTAAAACTACAAAAAATTAGCTGGGCATGGTGGCGCATGCCTGTAGTCCCAGCTACTCAGGAGGCTGAGGCAGGAGAATTGCCTGAACTCAGGAGGTGGAGGTTGCGGTGAGCCAAGATCGCGCCATTGCACTCCAGCCTGGGCAACATGAGTGAAACTCCGTCTCAAAAAAAAAAAAAAAAAAGACCCATCTGTTCATCTACATCTATCGTGGCTTCTCCAGAGCTCTCAGACTTTTGACAGTTGTTTCACACTTTTCGCTCATAGGTATTTGACACCTACCAAAGCTACCAATCCCCCCGGGGGCCGCCTGACATGTCCCTGTCTTACCTTCTCCATCGATGGAGCCTGATGGGGCCTCTTGGCTCGAACCTATAAAGATAATTGTAAATCTGAGTCCATCCATCAGCAAGCCCTCTGTTCCTCCTACCTCCATCTGCAATTTTGATAATAACTCTATGACTTCAACCAGCAGAAGATTGCGCAGGGCAGGGTCACCCCTGAAATCCTCCCTACGGGTGACATTGATTCATTAAGCAGCCGCTCTGTGGCAACAGCGAAAACTGGTTTGGATGTGTGTTGCTGCCATAGCGACATCCAAGCAAGCAGTTAAGAACCCCAAGGCCTTAGCTGCTGGCAGCATCTTCCACCAGAGCTTTCCTTCCACAGTCAGAAGATTCCCAGAGCCCTTAGGAGCCAGGATCCGGCAGTTGGGAGATAGCAGTCCTTCATGCATTTATTCATTCATTAATTGTTCATTCCTTAAACAGACATTGAGGTCTTCTACAAGCTAGGTGTGCTATGTCCTGAGAATAAAAATCAGTAAGACACAATGCCTGCCCTCAAGGAGTTTGTCTAATGGAGAATAAGACTGCAGACAGAAGGACTCTATGAAAAACCCCAGACTCCCCTGCTCAATACTCTACAATGGCTCCCATGCTCCTAAGGAGTAAAGATCAAGGTCCTTCCCACAGCCCCATGGGACCTGGCCACTCCATAGCGCCTGCTCTCTTCCTCCTTCCGTCCTCTCCAGCCACACTGGCCTCATTTTCAAACACACCAGCTGAGTGTGCTCCTGCCTTCTGGACTTTGTACCGTACCCTTTCTTTGTCTAGATGTTCTTCCCATAGAGCTACGTATGTGGCTCGCTCCCTCCCATCCCGCAAGTCCTTCCCCGAAAGATGCCTTCTCAGGGAGGCCTTGTCTAGCCACCCCATCTAAAATGTCAACACCCCCAGTATTTCATATCCTCTTCCTGATTCATTTCTTCTTCTCAAGACATCTTCCTCTCTAATATTCTCTATCCTACTTCCTAATCTTGCTTAATTTCTGTCTCTGCCCACCAGCCATGCAAGCGTCTGAGAGCAGCAGGGAGCTTTGGATTATTTTGGTTTGGTTTTGTGTTTTGTACTTAGAGCAATTAGATTCGTGACTAGGCCAGGTGCTGTGGCTCATGCCTGTAATCCTAGCACTTTGGGAGGCCGAAGTGAGTGGATCACCTGAGGTCAGGAGTTCAAGACCAGCCTGGCCATCATGGTGAAATCCCATCTTTGAAAAAAAAAATTATAAATTAAAAAAAAAAAAAAAGGATCAGTGACTAATGCAGTATACAGAAGAGGGGGAAATGAGGAAGGAAAGAAGGAAGGAAGGAAATGAAATTTTCAGTATAACCCGATCTGTCTTGTAATGGAAGAAGAATTCAGCACCATGGAAGCACACAGAAAAGCCTCCTGGCCCAGACTTGGAAAGTCAAGAGGCTTTCCTGAGAACTGTAGGGTGAGTCAGAGTCGGCCAGGTAAGGAGCAGAGGAAGATAATTCCAGGAAGAGGAAGCAGCACACACCAGTGCCCACAACTGCAGGGATACCCAGGTGCCATGGGAACTAGGTGCTTGAAAGCCACATGCAGCCATGGCAGTGGCGAAAGGAGGGCTGGGGCTGAGTGGAAGAATCCTGCAGACCATGAGAAGGTGTTTGGAATCCATCCAGAAAGCACAAGGAGCCAGCGGAGCAAGTGGCCGAGTGCCATAACCAGATCTCCCCTTTACAAAGGCCAGAGTGAGGAAAATGGATGGGAGGAAAACAAGACTGGAGACACAGACGTCAGTTAGGAAGATGCTTTGCTCACTCCACCGAAAGAGGTTAATGGATGAATTAGGGCAGGAGTCGGCAAATATTTTCTCTAAAGGGCCAGATAGTAAATATCTGGGGCATACTCAACTCTGTCTTTTTAGCAAGAAAGCATGGGCCGGAGCAGTGGAGCAGGCCTGTAATCCCAACAGTTTGGGAGGCTGAAGTGGGAGGATCACTTGAGCTCAGGAGTTCAAGAGTAGCCTGGGCAACAGAGCGAGACCCCCATCTCTACAAAAAAATTAAAACTATCCCAGCACTTTGGGAGGCTGAGGCAGGCAGATCACAAGATCAGGAGTTTGAGACCATCCTGACCAACATGGTGAAATCCCATCTCTACTAAAAATACAAAAGTTAGGCATGGTGGCGCACGCCTGTAATCCCAGCTACTCAGGCAGCTGAGGCAATTGCTTGAACCCGTAAAGCAGAGATTGCAGTGAGCTGAGATCATGCCACTGCACTCCAGCCTGGTTGACAGAGTGACACTCCAACTCAAAAAAAAAAAAAAAATTAAAAACTAGCTAGGTGTGGTAGTACATGCCTGTGGTCCCAGCTACTCAGGAGGCTGAGGCGGGAGGATGGCTTGATCCCAGGAGTCTGAAGCTGCAGTGAGCTGTGGTTGCACCACTACACTCCAGCCTGGGCAACAGGGTGAGACCCTGTCCCAAAAAGAAAAGAAAACAATAAAGAAATCAGCCATGGGCTGGGCACGGTGTCTCACACCTGTAATCCCAACACTTTGGGAGGCTGACGCAGGTGGATCACTTGAACCCAGGAGTTTGAGACCAACCTTGGAAACACAGTGAGACACCATCTCTACAAAAAATAAAAAAAATTAGCTGGGCATGGTGATGTGTGCTGTAGTCCCACCTACTCAGGAAGCTGAGGTGGGAGGATCGCTTGAGACCAGGATATTGAAGCATCAGTGAGCTGAGATCCCACCACTGCATTGCAGCCCGGATGACAGAGGGAGACCCCATCTCAAAAAAGAAATGAGCTATGCATGGTATACGAATGAATGAACATGGCCCTGTTCCAATAAAACTTTATTTACAATCCAGTCAGCAGGCAGACCAGGCCTGAGAGCCATAGCTTACTGACTCCTGAATTAAGGAGTAATAGAGAGAAATAAATGTATTAGAAGAATGTTTAAGAGCTACAACTAGTAGAACTTGGTGATTAATTGGCTTTGGACAGCGGTCAAGGAGGCATCAGGGGCTGAAACAATCAGCACCCATGCCCATGAGTAGAGGCTGACCATGAGTCACTCAGAGAATCTCTGTATCTTCCTATTTCCAAGAAATTAGTGAAAAGTTGTGCAACTTTTTTAGTTTAATGTTAAAAAAAAAATTCTCCTATATATGCAATGAAATTTTCACAATGCATAAGAGGGTACACAATAAAATCTCAATTTTCTTTTCCCTTGACCCCCCGCTTCCCAGTTCTGCTTACCACCGTGCCGCATCCAGCCATGTGCAGCCTCCAAGGGCACCAGGCTTCCATGGCATCCACCTTTCCCCCAGGTGCAGGGGTGTGTATGGGCGCTTCCTCTTCCTGGAATTGCCTTTCTCTCTGCCCCTTACCTGGCCAACTCTGACTCCTGTGTTCCAGGGAAGAATGGCCTAAATTGCAATGAGGGAGAGAAAAGGATCCCCCTGGGGCCCTTCTGCCCAGGCGGTTCTAGGACCTGCCTTGAATTACAGGGATGACGCCCCTCTAGGCCTGAGGGCCGCTGAGCGGCACTGTTAGTGTTTTCCTGCCCAGAAATGTCTCCCTCCTCTACCCTCCTCTGCCAGGTCTTCCGCAAGGCACCCTGTGCCTTTTCCTTTCACCTGACTCCTCCCCGGGTCAGATAAAGCTGGGAGCAGGAGGCTCCTGAAGCCCTGCTGAGAATCAGAAAATCTCAGGGTATGAGTGGGTGCAGTTGCCAAATGATGCCTGGAGGTGAGAGCAGTGAGGCCAGGACACAGGGGCCGATCTCATGTCCTCACAGGGAGGGAGGAATGCCAAATTCTCTAGCAGTGTGCATCAGGCACTGAGGTTAAAACAATAATAAAATTGGCCAGACGTGGTGCCTCACGCCTATAATCCCAGCACTTTGGGAGGCCAATGCAGGCAGATCATTTGACTTCGGGAGTTCAAGACCAGCCTGGCCAACATGATGAAACTCCATCTCTACTAAAAATACAAAAAAAAAAAAAAAATAGCTGGGTGTGGTGGCATTCACCTGTAGTCCCAGCTACTCGGGAAGCTGAGGCAGGAGAATTGCTTGAATCCGGGAAGCAGAGGTTGCAGTGAGCTGAAATGATGCCACTGCATTCCAGCTTGGGCAACAGAACGGGACTCAATCTCAAAAAATAATAATAATAATAATAAACTCTAAAATAAATAGGCCAGGCATGGTGGCTCACACTTGTCATCCCAGCACGTTGGGAGCCTGAGGCAGGAGGATCACTGGAGCCCAGGAGTTCATGACCAGCCTGGGCAACCGAGTGAGACCCCATCTTTAAAATAACATTAAGTTAAATGAATAAAACAGAATAAAATTTAAAAATTAAATGAAATAAAATGCCCAGGGGCCAGCCGTGGGCCTCAGCGTGTGGGGCGAGCAGGCAGGAGAGTGGCCGGAAGAGGGACTGCTTCTCCTGAGCACAGTGTCCAGAAGTGGCTCCTTGTCAACAGTTGTAAAGGTCACATGCTGACGTGACAGTTGCTGAGGCTGTGATACAAACGCACGTAGGAAGCATTGTGCAAGGAGGCTCCGGAGACCCGCGGGCTCCTGGGCAGAGGGCTGCCTCTGTGTGGGCGGACCCCTCGCCACACCTGGCCAGGAGCCTCCCCCAGCCCCGTGACCCTTGGGTCAGCTCCCCACACAAACAGTAAGTCAGCGTGCGATTCAAAATGTAAATGTGCACTAGAGCGTTTAGAATATATCAACTGAAGGAGTCAAACCAGACTGTCTGCTTGTCTTGGATTCATTTTGTGCTGTACAAGGCTCAAAAGGAACCCAGATTCTGGCTGAAGAGGCCTTTTATGGGAGGCCCCGCCTTGAAGGCGACAGGTTGAGACCTATTACAAACCCTTGGTGGCCTCACCCACCCGTGCCCTCTGCTGCTTCCTCCCCCTCTACGCTCCAGGCTGGCCAGCGAGCAGGCCCGGGGCAACTTCATGTGCACACTGGCTCCAGGAGGGACGGCCAGATGCTTCCTGCACCAGCAGCCCTGCTCCGAGGCTGCAGCCCAGACGCCAATCCAGGCAGGCAGGCCTTCTCAACATCTCAGGAAACAGAACTTACACATTACCCCCACCACACACACAATACCTGGAACACTTCTGGCTTAAATGCCACGCCCATCTGTGTCTGTGTCTACACTGTTTGGGATTGACTGATAAGACCTCGAATGTGTTTCCATCAAGAGCTCCTTTGGCAGACTTATCATGTCACACCACTCCGGGGCCTGTGCGCATTTTAGAACGTGGCATCCTAGAGGTGACAGTGCCCTATCCCAGTGTTTGTTCTTTGTTTATTTGTTTGAACTCTATGTGCTTCCTTTTGGCTTTCAGTAACACACGAGAGCTCAGGGGACAGGAAGAGAACTGTCCCCGGATGATGAACAGGGACAGCCACCCCCATCTTCCCCTCCTCCACTCCAGGCCATGTGCTTCCCATTGACACAGGGGCGCCTCTGGAATGGGCTGTGTTCCTGGTGTTGACTATAGCCATGGGCCTTTGAGCAGCTAGAGCAGTGTTGATGGGGACAGCTTCAGGGTCACCAGGCCTAGCTAGAACTAACTCCAGGCTAACCTCAAAGCGAAGTCCAGCATCAAGATGCACTCCTAGGGCATGAAGTACGCAAGGCCTGAGACCCCACAGATGAGGATGCTGGGCCACCTCGTGGGGCTCCTTCAGCAAGACAGGAAAGCAGGCCAAGGCCAGCCCCAGGCTGCTATCTGAAGATGGGAGGGGCCGGGGGCAGGCCTGGCTCCGGCACACAGTTTGCAGCAAACTCCAGCCTGTTATATGCAGACGTAACTGGAGCCTCACACACCCTGATACCTGCAAGACATAACCCCTTACCACGCCCTAAGTAAACCTCATCCACAGAGCCAGTTCGCCCCATTCGAATCAGCTTTGTGGCCATGTGCCTGTCATTCGGTCTCTTTGTCCCCCATTTCTACAATGTAAAACAGGAAAGGAAAAGCCCACGGGACAGCAGCCACATGCAGGAGAGCCGGCCACTATCAGCCGTGGCTTTGGAGACTCCCTTGGCCTTGAACGAGAAAAGAGCTCACGCACCCAAATGCGGCAGCTTCTTTCCTGTTCTTCTTGGAAGGAAACACTTTTTATATAAAAGGAAGGGAAAAGGAACTCAAGGCATTTTCTTCTTTCCTTCTAGAACCAGTTCTAGAAGCCCAGGTAGGGTCTTTAATTTAGAATTAGCATATCCATAGTCTCTCTAAACCAATGCTTCTATTAAAGCAGAGTAAATGGGAAGAGAAATTCCATGACCTGCATCTAGCTTGTCACTGCAAAGTGATTCGCACAAACACACACTCACACTTACACACACATGCATCTCTGATTGACGCATTGCTGCTAAACTGATGAGGCACCGCTATATAACCTCTGGTTTTTAATTAAGTGTAAAAAGCCAACTAATATATGCCATAAACTTAAGTACAAATGTAGTTGAAAGCATTGATACCACAAAAGCCCAGGTCACAGACTGACTGGGGGCCGCTCTCAAATTGTAAGCCTCTTGCCTCACTCCTCAGGCAGCTATAAGTCCTAAAAAATGTCAAATCTGCATCATCCACTCGTTAATACTGACTAAGCAGTCAAATATACTGCCATACTGTGTGAGAGTCCAAAAGCCACAAGGATGTACTCGCCTTTAGAGCATTAACATGAAACGTCATTAAGAAAAACACCTTAAAAGGAAGAAAATTTAGATACGTTCTACAACATGAATGGACCTTGAGAACATTACACTAAGATAAGCCAGATGCAAAAGGACAGATACTGAATGATTCTGCTTACAGGAGATACCTAGAGTCATCAAAGTCACAGAAACAAAGTAGACGGGTGGTCACCAGGGGCTGGAAGGAAACACCGCTGGCACTCACGGCTGCCGTCGCAGCCACTCGGGAGGCTGACGTGGGAGGATCGCTTAAGCGCAGGAGGTCAAGGCTGCAGTGAGCTATGAGCGTGCCACTGTACTTCCAGCAGTAAGACTCTGTCTCTAAAAAACAAACTGCTGCACTGTACACTTAAAAATGGTTAAGACAGTAAGTGGGCTTCATTTTATCTTATTTTTGAGTCGGAGTCTCACTCAGGCTGGAGTGCAGCGGAGCAATCTCAGCTCACTACAATCTCCACCTCCCGGGTTCAACCGATTCTCCTGCCTCAGCCTCCCGAGTAGCTGGGTTTAGAGGCACCTGCCACCACACCCGGCTAATTTTTCTATTTTTAGTAGAAACAGGTTTTTGCTATATTGGCCAGGCTGGTCTCGAACTCCTGAGTGCAGGTGATCTGCCCGCCTTGGCCTCCCAAAGTGCTGGGATTACAGGTGTGAACCACCACACCCAGCCAGTAAGATTTACGTTACATGCACTTTGCCACAATTTTTAAAAGAGAAAATAAATTAGAACAAATAATCCCATAAGCTAAGCAGTGCAGCATGGACCAGGAGATCCTGGGAGTTGTGGAAGTCGGGGAAGGCTCCCTGGAAGAGGAAGAGTTTATGTGGCTGTCTGTCCACACCGCTGGTAATAAGCCAGGATGAACTATCTACCAAAGTGTGAAGGCTGTCCTTAAACCCAATGATGCCTATGGGAATCTAGGGCCAAGCCTCAACTATCAGGGAAGCTGCATCACCAAGGCTTGTGTATCACCAAGGTATAGCATGGATGGTCAGTGTGATCATGTGACCCATATTCTGAGACCAGGCTGAGAGTGAAGGGCACTGTTCATAACTACAATGGACAACAGCATGTGATCTCCTGGGATATACCAGGAACAGCCTAGGCTTGGGACTCAGGCAGACCTGGTTTCAAATCCTAGCTTAGGCACATACATGGGCAAATTGCTTTCTGCCTCTGGGCCTCAGTTTCCCCACCTGTAACATTTCTATCTCATGAGGTTACTGTAAGTAACAAATAAAATGAGAAAAACTCCCAGTCCAGGGCCTGACAAGTCCTAAATATTACAAGCCTGTACTCTTTTATCTGCAATTCTGGAAAACGGGGGTTCAGAGAGAAGAAAATTGAGGTTTTATTGTGCACCCTCTTATGTGTTGTGAATTTTTTACCCTATTTATAAATTTTTTAAGATTAAACTAAAAGGTGCCCCCCACCTGACAAGGAAGCAGAACCACAGGAGTCTTTCAGTTGTCCTGGGAGACCTGGGTCCTGCCCCACCGCTAATGCAATTCACCCAGGCACATCCAGGGCTTCTCCAGGTTTCAGGCTCCTCGTGTGTACCACAGAGGTGCCCTCAGAGATTCCAACCACAGATCAGTTGGGAAAACAGTGCCCAGCCTGGGTCTTCAACAGAAGGGATATGACGTGGGGAACTGGTTGCAAAGATGTTGGAGGAGCTGAAAGGTCCAAGAGGGGTAGGGAAGCAACCCAGAAAGAAGCAACAGGAAGAGGTTTAGAAGTTTCTACCCACTCTGAGCTTGGAAAGGGAATGTTATCTGCACCTGAATCCTGCACCGTCTGGTAGGAATTGGAAGGATGGAAGGAAGGGTCACCCAGCCGCGGAGGACCAGTGTTAGGGACCCTGACCAGGCTGCAGAGAGACAGAGAAATGCCCTGTCATCTCCCCTCCCCTAGCCCTTCAGTTTTCTTGTTTGTTTTTTGGTGGGTTTTTTGTTTGTTTGTTTTGGAAACAGAGTCTTGCTCTGTCACCCAGGCTGGAGTGCAGTGGCGCAATCTCGGCTCACTGCAACCTCCTCCTCCCGGGTTCAAGCAATTTTCCTGCCTCAGCCTCCTGAGTAGCTGGGATTACAGGTGCCCACCACCACACCCAGTTAATTTGTGCATTTTTAGTAGAGACAGGGTTTCACCCTATTAGCCAGGCTGGTCTCGAACTCCTGGCCTCATGATCTGCCCGCGTGGGCCTCCCAAAGTGCTGGGATTATAGATGTGAGCCGCCAGGCCCGGCCAACCCTTCAGTTTATCCTCACTGACTCCCTGAGGCCAGCCAGAAGCCAGGAGCAAGGGCTCCTGAGAAATATAGTTCACAGAAGACAGCACTGCAGTCCGAAGCAGAGCACGGCATCCAGGAAAAGCACCGCCGCAGTGCAGCTGCGCAGGAGGGGTGGTTGCTCGCTCAGAAGGGATTTTTCCACTTTTGTTTGGCATTTCTGCCTCCCTGGCATTTCTGTTTTAGATGCCCCCTATGCAAACTAATTGAATTCAAAGTTTCACAGAATGGAAACTTTTTAATTAGCCTGGAAATCTCACACTTGGGGCCCGTCCATCACTCCTGAATCCCCCAAGCAGATTTGCGTCCTCTGACTCCCCTCGCCAGACTGAGCGACTCATGGCTCACACCTGCTCTGCAAGGCAGACTGTGCTAGGCAGGTGTGAGGTGCTGGGAACGCAGAGAGCTGGATTCCACCTGGCCGCTGGGGGCGGAGGCAGCGGCACAACATCTGGAGGGCAGGCGCATCACTTCCTCCAACAGGGCTGGGCTTCCAGGTACAGAGACCAGAGGTCACTGTGGGCCAGTGGGCTGAGCCATAATTAGGAACTCAGTTGTTCTTTGTTTAAATCCAGCTGAGGCATCCAACCTTGTGTGACCTTGAACCAAACACAATTCTTAGGATGCAACCTGCTTTACAAGATGAGAAAGACACGAGTAAGAATGTCAGCAGACTCTGGAAGGTAAACGAACAATCCTGATAACCCCAGCACTCACACCGTGCCCTTCCTCCGAGGCGGGCTCTTAAGTACCATCTGGCTTGTCCTTGAAATCATCCTTGGGAAGGCAGGGAGAGGAAGCACCATTATCTCCATCTTACAGAACCAGCCACTGAAAATAAACAATGCCCCACACAGTGGGTCATGCTGGCGTTACACTCAAGGCTGCATCAGTGTTGGCCCTGACCCGTTTCTTCTACCCCGTGGAGGACCAGTTATCTCCTTAGCCCAGGGGCCCCAGTGACTCAAGGAAGGTCTGGAGGGAGACACTCTTTGCTTTTAGGTCTAAAAAGGGGAGAGGAAATAAGAGACGAGGGGACAAAGGAAAAGGGGGAGGGAGGAAAGCAGAGATAAAGACGGGACGTGGAAGGGGCAGGGTGGGCACTCACAGGTTGCCAGGACTCCTAATGACAGCATGTGTGAGAACCTGGCTTGGCAAGCTCGGTTTACCAGCCTTAAAGGCTTTGATGCCCTTCCATCATCACCCAGCATTACTGGAAATTCACTAGGGTTGTACATCCAGAAGAATACAGAGCCACTCCCCTTCATTTCTGAGCAGGGGTAGCTCCCATATCCGCCAGCCTTTTTCCTCCCCTCAGGGCCCAGTTTACGACACTCAGTGTTTTGTTCCCTGTTGTAAGGTGCTATTGTGTAAGGTGGGAGAACAGATACTCCTGTGGGTGTGCTAGAGCTGAAACGCCTTTATCTAAATCTGAGCAGCGGGTGCTTTCACACACAGGGCGAGTGGTTTCTGTTATCTTCCTGCAGGGCTGCGAGGGTCCTTGCCTTTCCGCCCACAGCAGCAGATCTGGGCCCATGTCGAAGGCAAGCCCTCACCGCACTTGGGCAGCTGTCATTTACCAGGCACGTCAAGGGTTGAGAAAGCCGTGACTAACGAGCCTAGCTTGTGCAAGACTCATCCTCTTGCCTCTCTCTCTCGCCATCACATTCCCAGCCGCACTAAGGAGGAGGACTCTGGCTGAGTCTTTGGCTAAGATGACACATGGCAGCCCCTCTTGCTGAAACATCGTAACTCTTACCCCTGAATCGGAAGATGCACACAAACTCCGCTTTCGCTAGTTTGCAGCCCCAGCGGTGATCCAGAAAGTAGACCTTTATAACAGAAAAGCCTCCTGGACTACAGGCAGAGCTGTCGCACCGCATCCAGGCCATAATTCTGATTGTCCCCTGTAAATCGGGAAACGCTCCCCAGCCTGCCCACCTTGCCGTTTGCCATCACGGAAATGCACTGGAGTCGCTCACCTACGTTGTGACAGATAAACCACAGGTCACACTTGCAGCTCTCTTCTCGGGGTGTGAAGGGGAAATGACATTTATTCCTTGATTAATGTTGTCTCTCTCTGTCCCCAGAGTCAGTAAACAAACAAGCTGTCCTTGGAGCGAGCAAGCGCCTCCCTTTCGGTATGTCCCCCTCTCTGAGCGGCAGCCCTACAGTGAAGCCAATAGCTGTCCCTCAGCCGTGTACAGGACAGGCATTCTTGGACCTCAGAGTCCTGCTGTAGCATTTTGAGGACGCCAAGTTATTGATGGGGACAGGTGCTCCTAATTCAGCATAACCCACCCAAGCCGTATTTCACTTTTTCTGGAAACCTCTTGATTTAGGAATGAAAGCCCCTGGCTCCTCCTGGGCTGGTCTGGCCAGTAAACATCTCAGTCTGAGTTTGCTGAGGTGGGTTGCTAAATTTAATTGCCAGTTTCCACACCATGTGATGGTGTGTGACAGGCCAGCTCACCCTGTGAGTTAGCCAAGGGGTTTTAAATAAATGCTTTCTGACGGAAAGGATGATAAAGATTCCTGTTATTCACCAGTGAGCCTGGAGACCGAACTGGTCCGGTTTTTACAACTGAGCCACAGCAGTGTTAATCTCATGAGCCCTGTCACTACTTCCCACTGTGTCTTGACTAGGACAGCCTTAAGGGGCCTGGAGAAAGCTCCAGCCGGATAGTCAGGAGACCTTTGCTAGCCCGGTCTGTCCAAGGTTGCTGTGACCTTGGAAGGCAAATAGCTCTGTGGGCCAGCGTCAGCCTCTGCGTCTGCAAAGAGGCGTGCTTACCAGGTAATGCTTGGAGCTTTCAGGAAGCACTTTACAGATATGCAAAGGCATTGCTGCTGGGGAAACATCCGCAGAACACGAGGCAACAAGCCACTGAAAGTGGCATTTTTCTTGCTCCTATCCTCTAAAATACCAAAGGAGACAAACTGATGCTGCTGTTTGTATTTTCCTCGACAATTTCCTTACGAAGCCCTGTAATCACTGAATGCTCACTCAGTCTTCCTTCAGAAGTGATTCAACGTGTGACCTGAGACACAGCAGCGTCAGCCTCAGCTGGGTGTGTGAGAAATGCAGCATCTTGGCCTTTCCTGCTGAGTCAGAACGTGCTGCTTAAAACGCTCCCAGGTGACTCGTATGTAGTCAATGCTGGGAAGCACTGGTCTCCAGTCGTGTTTCACAAGCTTGAATGCACCTCTGAATCCCCTGGAAGGCTTGCTAAAACCTTGCTGGGCCCCACCCCCACATTTCTGATTCAGTAGGTGTGGGTCGGGGTCTGCGAACTTGCATTTCTAGAAAGTTCCCTGGCGATGGTAATGCCTCTGGTCCAGGACCACACTTTGAGAACTTCTGGTCTTTCTTGAGCAGCTGTTTAGTGATACTTCATTCCCAGGTCACTAAGGGTGAATAACATCTCTCATTATATATGCTGGCTTTCTCAATCCCCAGAATTACTGTGGCCTCCTTTTAATATGTCTTCATTTCTTCTTTAATCGTCCTTGATCTCACCTTTGATTTCAGTATGTGTTTCTTTATCTCTCTTTCATTAGGAAGCTGTAGACACAGAAAACCAGACAGCTCTGTGCTCTGCAAAAATGGGAGGATTTCATGAAAATCCTACTTTTTTTCCCCATGTAGTTGTTCTAAAATTCCACTTGTTTTTTGTTTGCTTGAGATGGAGTCTCTCTCTGTTGCCCAGCCTGGAGTGCAGTGGTGCAATCTCTGCTCACTGCAACCTCCACATCCCAGGTTCCAGCAATTCTCCTGCCTCAGCCTCCTGAGTAGATGGGATTACAAGCACCCGCCACGACACCCAGCTAATTTTTGGATTTTTAGTAGAGACGAGGTTTTGCCACGTTGACCAGACTGGTCTCGAATTGCCTGGTGATCTGCCCACCTTGTTCTCCGAAAATGCTGGGATTACAGGCATGAGCCACCATGCCAGGCCCAAATTCCACTTTTCTTTTCAGCTAGAGTCATACTGCTGGCCCATAAGGAGCTTGTGACAACGTAACTACTGCAGGATAACCAAACCTATTTGCTGCAGTACCATTTTTATTATTATGTTTAAACCACATGAGCAATATAGTGACACATTTGATTAAAGCCGTCAACACTGGGCCGAGCACAGTGGCTCATGCCTATAATCCCAGCACTTTGGGACACCAAGGCAGGTGGTTCGCATGAGCCCAGGAGTTAGAGACCAGCCTGGGCAACATGGCAAAACCCCATCTCTACAGTAAAACACAAAAATTAGCCTGGTTTGGTGGTGTACACCTGTGTTCTCAGCTACTTGGGAGGCCGAGGCTGGAGGATTGCTTAAACCTGCGAGGCAGGCCGGGCGCGGTGGCTCAAGCCTGTAATCCCAGCACTTTGGGAGGCCGAGGCGGGTGGATCACGAGGTCAAGAGATCGAGACCATCCTGGTCAACATGGCGAAACCCCGTCTCTACTAAAAATACAAAAACATTAGCTGGGCATGGTGGTGCGTGCCTGTAATCCCAGCTACTCAGGAGGCTGAGGCAGGAGAATTGCCTGAACCCAGGAGGCGGAGGTTGTGGTGAGCCGAGATCGCGCCATTGCACTCCAGCCTGGGTAACATGAGTGAAACTCCGTCCCAAAAAAAAAAAAAAACCTGTGAGGCAGAGGCTGCAGTGAGCTAAGTTTATACCACTGCACTCCAGCCTACGTAATAAAGCAAGACCCTGTCTCAAAAAAAAAAAAAAAAATCAACACTTAAGAATAGTGAATTAAACCCACACCCTCCTCATCCCCTAATCCACGCTCCTACTCAGACCTAATAAACATTGGCAGTTAGGTGTGTGCCTTCCATGCCTTTTAATATACCTACACATTTACACGCAGAAATATGTTTTGGATTTTTAAAAAATTACAAGTACTGTTAATAAAACTTCCTTTTATTAATAAACCGTATTTTTCAGAGATTATTTAATGTCAATAAATGGACTACATTCTTTTTAAGGCTGCAAGGCAGCCAGGTATGGTGGCTCAGTACCTTGGGAGGCTGAGGCGGGAGGATTATTTGAGGCCAGCCTGGGCAACATAGAAAGACTATCTCGGGCTGGGCACAGTGGCTCACACCTGTAATCCCAGCACTTTGAGAGGCCAAGGCAGGTGGATCATGAGGTCAAGAGATCAAGACCATCCTGGGCCGGGCGCGGTGGCTCACGCCTGTAATCCCAGCACTTTGGGAGGCCGAGGCGGGTGGATCACGAGGTCAAGAGATCGAGACCATCCTGGTCAACATGGTGAAACCCCGTCTCTACTAAAAATACAAAAAATTAGCTGGGCATGGTGGTGCGTGCCTGTAATCCCAGCTACTCGAGAGGCTGAGGCAGGAGAATTGCCTGAACCCAGGAGGCGGAGGTTGCGGTGAGCAGAGATCACACAACTGCACTCCAGCCTGGGTAACAAGAGCAAAACTCCGTCTCAAAAAAAAAAAAAGAAAGACACTATCTCTATTAAAAGTAAAAAAAAATTGCCAGGCATGATTGTGCATGCCTATAGTCCCAGCTACTCAGGAGGCTAAGATGGGAGCATTGCTTGAGCCTATGGGTTTGAGCTTACTGTGAGCTATGACCACACCACTGGACCCCAGCCTCGGCAACAGAGTGGGATCCTGTGACTAAAAATAATAATAATAATAATAAATACATACTTTTTTTAAAGTCTGTCAGAGGAAATGTAAGAAAAAAGAAAAAAGCTGCATGGCTATATTTTATATTATGGACATACTATACCCATTACCCTATTGATGGCCACTTAAATTATTGCCAATAGTTTGCCATTACCAGAAATATTAAATTAGCACTCTCGTGAGGCTCAACTAAGAAGGGGGCCTCCAAAAAGGCTGTATCAATCTCCATTACTACCCCCACACACACATTGAACATGCTTATTTCACATGGAATCAACGTGAATGCCCATCAATGACAGATTGGGTAAAGAAAATGTATATATACACCATGGAATACTATGCAGCCATAAAAAAGAATGAGATCATGTCTTTTGCGGGAACATGGATGGAGCTAGAGGTTATTATCTTCAGCAAGCTGATGCAGGATCAGAAAACCAAATACTGCGTGTTCTCACCTATAAGTGGGAGCCAAATGATAAGAACTTATGAACATACAGAAGTAAACAACAGACACCGGGGTCTACTTGAGGGGGGAGGGTGAGAGGAGGAGGGGAGCAGAAAAGGTAACTATTGGGTACTGGGATTAATACCTGGGTGATGAAATAATCTATACCACAAGCATTCCTGACATATGTTTACCTATGTAACAAACCTTTACATGTACCCTGGAACCTAAAATAAAAGTTTAAAAAATTAAATTAAACAAAAACAAAAAGAAAGTGCTTACAGCTAGTGCTCGACTTACGACCACGATTGGTTCCGACAGACCGGTCGTAACACGATTTGGTCATAAGTTGAGTAGGCTATATGTACAGTACTGTGAAATGATGTTATAAAAATCTTTAAGTCATATTTTATCATAATTTTCTTTCATTATTGTTATATATCATAATTTTCTTTGTTCATTTTATGCCATTTGTATCATCTCTACACCATTTTGTTTCTTATTTTTACATTCGTCAGGTTTAAATAAAACACTGCATTACCAGTACAGCTGGTTTAATATTTGCAAAACATTGTGGTCGTAAAGTCGAATGGTTGTAAGTTGCATCGGTCGTAAGTCGATCAATACCTGTATTTTAACCTTCTCACCAATACTGGCTATTACCAATCTTTCACATCTTTACCAATATATTGAGGCTAGCTCATTCTCTAAACTTTCTTTTATCTGAGGAGTGCTTGAGATTAAACATTTCTCCTTAAGAATACCAGTCATTCTATTTCCCTTTCTAGAATTACGCATTCAGATCCTCTGTCCTTTTTCTATTGGCTTGTTGGATTTCTTGGGGGTTTTTTGTTTTTGTTTGTTTGTTTTGCGGTAGGGAACACAGGAGCAATCGTCTGGATATTAATCTTTGGGCTATTTTAAAAAGTCATAAAGTTTTATCCAAGTCTCTCACTTGACTTTTAATAGCATGCTTTATTTTATCTTTTGTCATGTAAAACTTCTAGTTTTCATATAGTCCATAATACTCTTTCAGTTGAATTCATGCATCGCTAGAAATCAACTTCTAGCATTCTGCATTATATGGAGGAGAAACAACCTCTTGGATGTAAATGAAAAGAAAATAGAGGAAATTGTAAATAAAACTTAGTAGGAAAATAATGCATTAATTCAGCTCTCACCTCCCCTTTTCTTCTTTCCAGCTCCTTTATCTTCTGGCATGAAGTTTTGGTTTGGTAGGAGGTTTATAAAAATGAGTGCACTGGTTTAGGTGATTTAAAGATTTGTATGGAAGAGTTGAAATAAAGTCAAAGGTGGCTGCTAACGGGAGGCAGTTCTCCAGGGGTCTCTCTTGTTTCTGATTTTCTTGCAAGCAGAAGCACTGACTCTGCTCCAACCTTTGCAAGGATGTTTGCATAGAGAACAGCCTTTGAAAATAGAGGTAGTGCTTTCCTCTGGAGCAAAGGGCTGGTTTGTTTGCTGTCCGATATAATAAAGATAATGTCTTCCCCCAGGCAAAGGTTGGTAGGTTTACTTACCGCCCATAGTAAAAGATTGGCGTTTCCTAAACTCAGGGCTCCTCTCCTGTAACATACCCCATTTGTGGAATTGTCGCCTGGCCCTGCTTGCCTGCCCTGTGGAAACTGGGGCTTGGGGAACCAGTACAAGGAAATGATGGTACTCAGGCTACTGCTACTGCTGTAAGTAGTAAACTGTCCTTTATCTCTAAACCAGGAGTCTCGTGTCTTCTGCCAGCATCTTGAAACTGTGGAAGACTCACTCGTTAACTTTCAAAATAGGGTAAAATCTCAGAACCTTCACAGTTCCTTACAGTCACCACATAATGGAAGGTTAAAACACTTAAACTCAGCTCTTGTTTCAGTCAGATTTAACCATCTGCCTACAATACAAAAGTCAAAGTCACCCAGTCACATTCTTCTCTTAAACTGAACAGATCTTAAATGGTTAGGGAAAAGAGAAATTCACTGTAAGAAATTTTTTATATCTTGTATATAATTCCTGCAAGTCTAATATTTCAAAAGCTGTTCATGTGAGTGAAATAGATTTACTCTGTCCATTTCTCTACAGAAATGAACTTACAGACTAAAAATTTCAACCTAATAAATAAAGACAAACAAATTTTAACAATTAGAGCTATCCCAAAGAGAATAAAGTTTGAGGTCACAAGCTCACTGCTAGCTCAGGTGACCACTAGGTCCCATAGGACCTCTACTAATGGGGCAGAGATTAGACTAGATGCTGACAGCAATCTCTTCAAATGGAAAATGCTAGCGGGAAGGGTGTTGTTTCGGTGGACCCTCTAATCAGATGTCTTTTCCCACCACATCATGAAGCAGGTGAGCTGGTGGAATCAGCTGGGACTCAGAAGACCACACTTAAGGAGATCATCATGAGTTGAAGGTCTCTTGCTTAGTCTCACAGAAACTCCATCAAGCCTAGTTCACCTGGGAGTCAGTTGGTGCTGACAAATTAAAGAGCCTGATTGACAAACTAGAAAGACATGGCCTTAATTTTAGAGCAAAAGACAAACTTTTCCACTGAGTATTGTTTTCTTGTCCAATAGCTAGGACACCCCCTCTCCACCTGCTGTGTACTAACGAAGCAGAATTTTTTTAGCCAAATGAGTGTGATACACCAAACCAAAGTGAAAGGAATTGAATGACTCTGGAGCTTGCTTCATCTGATAGGATGCATTAGATAAAGGCTGATAGAATGTCTCTTACTGAATGGTGAATAAACTTTTTTTAGTGACCAGCATGTTCATGTTGGCTAAACACAATGTCTTTTTCCTTTGACAGTGCTGGAAGTAATATTCTTAACTTCTCCTCCCTTTCGGCACCCCCAGAGGCTCGGGCCCCTTCTGTTTGCCCATGGTGACAATATTATGCACTATTTGTAGTCAATCCCATTTAAGAAGCTATCTAAGAAAAGACTATAATTTCTTTAGTCTTGAAAGTGTGCGAAGCACCTAGAGGCTTAGTTTCTAGTTGCAGCTCTGACACATCCTAGCTGGTGTCCATGTACAGAATTACTTCACTTCTATAAGCCTCAGTTTCTTCATTTGTAACTTACTTATTTCTGGTTAAAGGTTGATCATGTACATAAAAAATATAGGCCGGGCACTGTAGCTCACGCCTGTAATCTCAGCGCTTTGGGAGGCCAAGGTGGGCAGATCGCTTGAGTCCAGGAGTTCAAGACCAGCCTGGCCAAGCCCCGTCTCTACAAAAATACAAAAATTAACCCTGCATGGTGGTGTGTGCCTGAGGTCCCAGCTACTTGGGAAGTTGAGGTGGGAGAATGACTAGAGCCTGAGAGATTGAGGCTGCAGTGAGCTGTGATCATGCCACTGTGCTCTAGCCTAGGCAACACAGCAAAGCCTGTTTCAAAAAAAAAATATATAGCAACAAACGTGAACCCTCATGTAAACTGTGGACTTGGGGTGATAATGACACATAGATATCGATTCATTGATTGTAACAAATGTACCATGCTGGTGAGGGTTGTTATAAGGGGTGGGAGGCAGGGGACCGGAGGTGAGGGACAGGGAACTCTCTCTGCCTTCCTCTTAATTCTTCTGTGAACCTAAAACTGCTCTTAAAAAATGAAGTCTTTAGGGCTGGGTGCGGTGGCTCATGCCTATAATCCCAGCACTTTGGGAGGCAAAGGTGAGGATCACAAGATGAGTTCGAAACCAGTCTGGTCAAATGGTGAAACCCCATCTCTACTAAAAATACAAAAAAATTAGCCAGGCATGGCGGCACACGCCTGTAATCCCAGCTACTCAGGAGCCTGAGGCAGGAAAACTGCTTGATGCCGGAGGTTGCAGTGAGCCGAGATCGTGCCACTGCACTCCAGCCTAGGCGACAGAATGAGACTCCATCTCAAAAAAAAAAAAAAATTAAGTCTTTAATAGAAATAAGCACATAAGAGGCCGGGCGCGGTGGCTCAAGCCTGTAATCCCAGCACTTTGGGAGGCCGAGGCGGGTGGATCACAAGGTCAAGAGATCGAGACCAACCTGGTCAACATGGTGAAACCCCATCTCTACTAAAAATACAAAAAATTAGCTGGGCATGGTGGCGCGTGCCTGTAATCCGAGCTACTCAGGAGGCTGAGGCAGGAGAATTGCCTGAACCCAGGAGGCGGAGGTTGCGGTGAGCCGGATCGCGCCATTGCACTCCAGCCTGGGTAACAAGAGCGAAACTCTGTCCCAAAGAAAAAGAAAAAAAAAAAAAAAAAAAAAAAAAAGAAATAAGCACATAAGAAACTCTAAAAATACTTACTAAGATGTAAATGTCTAAAAAATGTATAATTGTCATAATAACCATAGGAAATCACAGCACAAAGGCCACGTTACAATCAGCGGTTTTCTTGCATGCAGCTCGTCCCATTCATGGTGTGAAAGTCTCATTCGCTTCGATTTTAAGCAGTGCCTTCTTTTTTAATCTTGCCTCACGCTCTGGTTTCCATCTTATTTTTGAGGCCCATAGCTGCCTAAGCCATGGTATGTGCAGACAGAGATTTTTTTTCCTGCCGATTGTATGAAAAATTGTGCAAAAGAGGTTATCATCCACAAAAGCGTGTAACATTGGGAGGGACCTGGTATAGTGAGCAGAGTTTCCCTGGGTCTTTCACTGAGAACAGGATGTTTTGTCAAGGATGGGCAACGAGGGGCACAGCCAAAAGACAAAGGGATATGCCAGCTACAAAAACCATGTGGGCCCGGGACAGGGGGCTGCGAGGCAAAGCCTGGCACTTCCGGCACAGCAAACTAGAGCGTGGCGAGATGAGCTTTTTAGACTCCAGGCAAGGATACTTCCCTCCCCGGGAAAGACGATCACCTCACCAACACAAGCACTGGGCGCTTTCCATTTCTATCCGGGCGTGCTGGCTGGAACGGGGAAACTCAAAAGTGCTGTAGAAAAGTAAAAAGTGGCCCAAATTCTGAAAATTCTTAAAATTAAAAGATTGTAATTCAAAGGAAGATAAAGAGCATGAGTTTTAATTTCTCCAAGCTACTTTATTCATTTTCAATGCCAAAAACCCAATGCCAGTCTTACATAGTAATCCACTTATTGTAGTTGAAACCCGAGGTGTGAGAAGTTTTGTGTTGACAAAGCTTTGCATCAGCTGCTGCCACTAAACAACATGTAAAAACTTGCAGTTGAATTTTAGCTTTAGAACAAATAAGCACTTTTCCAAACCCACCCAGGAGCCCAGGCTGTCACCAGGTCTACAGGTGTGCTCTGAAATCAGACACTATCAAGAAATTCTATCGTGCTAAAATGAACAAGGAGCCAGGGCGGCACAATCCATCATTTTTTAATGTGTTTTTGGAACTGTCTTAACAAGTGTGGAAGTGTCCCAGCGAGATCTTTTATCCTGCTTCCACTGTGCATATATTAAACCAGCGTGCATGTGTGTGCATGCACACGTGTTCGTGTCTGCATTCTATATAAAAGGTATCAGGAAAAGAGAGATAAATAAGATGAAGCAGTAAGAGGGCACCAAAGACCATAATTAAAGGCGCTTGAGAGGAGTTAGCTGGCCTTAGTTTATTTATTCAACCAGTCCCATTTATTTTGCTGCTCCGGGGTGGCTGACACTGTGCTGGGTCCCAGGGGAGACACAGGGGTCAGGAAGACACAGCCACTCTCAGGGAACCCCCAGTCTTAATTAATATACAAATAGCAGTGACATCAAGCAGAAGTGCTACAAGGCAGGGCGGGTGAGGTGCTTTGGTGGCTCTGGGTGACAGTTTTTGCCACATATCACCTTCCAGGAGTCCTGGGGCCACCTGAAAACAAAACAAAACAAAAGGTGGGGGGACTTGGTGAGTAAGGTTTTCTTCCAGGGGTGAAGGTTGTTCAGTCTTCTGTGGCAAAGAAATGCATGGAAAAAAGAAGAGGTCATATGGATGAATTATCAAAAGAAAGGAGTGGAAAGACATTACATCTGTGTAAGGAATACACAAAGACTTTTCTAATTTTTAGTCATAAAATTTATAATGACAAATTACACACTATCCTTGCGGATCCTGTGTGTAACACGTAAGGCAGGAATGGGCCCCAGTGTTTTGGTTTTGGGTTTTTTTTAGTAGAAACAAGGTCTCACTTATGTTGCCAAAGCTAGATTCTAACTCCTAAGCTCAAGCGATCCTCCCACCTCAGCCTCCTTCAGAGTGGAGACCACAGGCACACACCATCAACAACCTTACGCTGTCACCCAGGTTGGAGAAAGTGGCACTATCGCAGCTCACGACAGCTTCAACATCCCAGGCTCAAGTGATCCTCCCACCTCAGCCTTCTGAATAGCTGAAACAACAGGTGTGCGCCACCATGCTGAGCTACATTTTTTACTTTTGTAAAGATGGAGTCTCACTATGTTGCCCAGGCTGATCTCCAACCCCTGGGCTCAAGCGATCTGCCCACCTCTGCCCCTCAAAGTGCTGGGATTGCAGGTGTGAGCCATCATGCCCAGCCTACACCACTGATTTTGGACACAAAAACTGTTTTCCGAAGAGATGGGTCAGCTGTGTCTCTCCTTGGCCAGTGTATTATTCACAACTGCATGATGATGTGTGCAGACAAAAACCCACATACTGGACTTCCAATTAACAAGTCACCTCCTCCGGGAAGCTACCCTGAGTTTAATGTATTCCTCTAGTTGATTGAGGCCTACTTTGTGCCCAGGACTATGTTAGAGGGTGGTTGGTGCCCAGGGTTAAATGAGACACCATCCAGCTCACACTGAGATGCCGGCCCGCTATGCCCTGTCCCTGTGTTCTCACCAGCCTCTTCTCTGAGGGTTGAGTTGCTTGTCCAAATCCCTTGATAACCTGTAAAGTCCTTAGGCAGAGATGACAGCTTTTATTTTGGCATTCCCAAAGCCCGGCACATTCTAACTGGAAGGAGAAGCAGCTCACCTCACAGATATTTCTCGTTTATTCAAGCACTATATAGTATTTATAACTGTAGGTTGCACGTGCATACACATGAAGTTTGGCCCGTATATATAATTATATATGTCTAATTTTTTTTTAAGGTGGAGTCTCACTCTGTCACCCAGGCTGGAGTGCAGTGGCACAATCTCAGCTCACTGCAACCTCCGCCTCCCAGGTTCAAGCAGTCCTCTTGTATTACATTTTTTAAATTTCTTGTTGAATTAGTATTAATATTTCTTCATTTATTTCTGCGTATGAATGTATTTGAATCTTCCCACTCATCTTTAAACGGTACAATGACAACTCTAAATGCAAATCATTAGAACATTCAAATGATATGCAGAACCACCACGAGTATATAATTCCTATTTTGTAGCTCATATATGCATGCATTTTGTTCTTTCCCCAACAGTGGAAACACTCCATAAAATCAGCCCAACTCTTTTCATTTCACCCCTTGATATGTGCACATTTCACCAACACTCTACCTTCAGCTTACCTAGGGGTAAGGAAAAACAAAAGAAAGGGAATGATAAGTTCCCATCTTTTCCTTGTCTTCTATGTCATTATTTTCAGCATAACTGGTTGGCTAATACAGGAAAATAAATAACATGCATGAGAAAGGACACGCTAGCCTTCCTTTGTCGTTGGTGTTTGTTAGAACGCTGTTGCCTTTTCTGTGCATTTGAAGCAAGTCCTGGTTCTAATGGAAAGCATGGCCACTCTCCTCCCTCCCTACTTACTTTCTGACTTACTCTCCCTTTCCCATGATTCAGCTGTAGACTTCACGTCTTACCTGTGCTTGCTCTGAGTCCCAGCACTCTCACTGACTCCCACGCGTCATGGGGCCCCTGGAATTCTGTGCTCATGGGGTATCCCAGACACTGTGGATGGGGCAGCGGGGAAGGAGGCTGCACACACTGCATAGACCTCCTCTGTACACACACACACACACACACACATATATATATATATATATATATATATATATATATATCTCCATTGTCCCATGGGACTTCACTCATCAAACACAGGTTCGCAGATAAAATTATTAAGAGGCTGGGAGCAGTGGCTCATGCCTGTAATCCCAGCAATTTGGGGGGTGTAGGCGGGCAGATCACCTGAGGTCAGGAGTTTGAGACCAGCCTGGCCAACACGGCGAAACCCCATTTCTGTTAAAAAATACAAAAATTAGCCAGGCGTGGTGGCGGGCACCTATAATCTCAGCTACTCGAGAGACTGAGGCGGGAGAATCACTTGAACCTGGGAGGCAGAGGTTGCAGTGAGCCAAGATCGCACCACTGCACTCCAGACTGGGCGACAGAGTGAGACTGTCTCAGGAAAAAAAAAAAATTATTAAGAACATCAAGATGGTGACAGCAGAGCACTAAGCAAACGCAGGGACCCTGAGGGGCAAAGGGCCTGTGTACCACCACAGGTGGCATGCCCATGAGCTGGCCCTGACTGCCCTGAACGGGCACAGCCAATTGCACCTCACTTTCAAGCAACAGCTGGGTTGACGATAGCTGAAGAAAACCTGAGTTCCAGGACCACAGCAATAAAGAATATTACTTTTCCAAGTTAGATGAGCTGTAAGTATTATGATGGGACTTAAAAGCTATCAGACACGACTCTGACATTCCATTAAATTCAACAGACATTTATTGTGCTCAGCACTATCCAAAAACCCGGTAGGACGGGGGTGGGGGAGTGTTCCTTGAACGCATAGGCACCGTGATCTCGAGAACGCTAGTCTAGCTGGGGAGACGGGAAGCTACGGAACCGTATCGCCAGACAGACTATGGCCACGGCTGAGATGGCAAAAATACGTGCTAGGGAAGCACGAGGGAGGGAATATTTGATTCTAACTGGGAAGATGGAAGTTTTGATATTTGAACTGATCCTTAAAAGTTTGTCAAAATGTTGATGAAGGCTGGGGCATGAACATATCTCTTAGCTTGGTTTTCACCCCAACAAATAAAGCCTGAAATGAGGGTTTTGCGTGAAGGTAGCTTATTTTGGGAGGTAATCCCAGGAAACAAAAATGAAGGAACTTGAAAGAGAAGAAGACAATCTGAAAGTGTATTCCTGCACAGGCCTGTGCTTCGGGTAAATGGGGCTCAGTCCCACTGCGACCCTCTTTTTTTGTTTGTTTGTTTGTTTGTTTGTTTTGAGACGGAGTCTCTCTCTGTAGCCTAGGCTGGAGCACAGTGGCGCAATATTGACTCACTGCAACCTCCGCCTCCCAGGTCCCAGTTCAAGCAATTCTCCTGCCTCAGCCTCCCGAGTAGCTGACATTACAGGCGCCTGCCACCACACCCAGCTAATTTTTTTTTTTTTTTTTTTTTTTTTTTTTGTATTTTTAGTAGAGATGGGGTTTCAACCATGTTGGCCAGGCTGGTCTTGAACTCCTGACCTCATGATCCACCCGCCTTGGCCTCCCGAAGTGCTGGAAATACAAGTGTGAGCCACTGCGCCCGGCCTCTATTTCTTTTAAAAGGCAAGGCGCTGCTCTGTCACTCAGCCTGGAGTGCAGTGGTACAATCATAGCTGACTGCAGCCTCGAGCTCCTGGGCTCCAGTGATCCCCCTGCCTCAGCCTTCTGAGCAGCTGGGATTACAGCACACACCACCGTTGTAGAGGTGGGTTCTCATTATGTTGCCCAGGATGGTCTCAAACTCCTAGCCTCAGGCGATCTTCCCACTTTGGCCTCCCAAAGTGCTGGGATTATAGGCATGAACCACTGCACCCACCTCTGACTGGGTGCCTCTTAGAGGTCACTTAGAATGTACCTCCATCCCAGGAGCATGAGGAGCGATCTATCCCCTGATTCCCATCCTCCATCAGTCCAGGGCTTCCCTGGGCTGTTCATTTACTCCTCAGCCTTTTCAGGTTTACCCAAGCTCAGAACAGCTGAGCAGGTCCCCCAGTTATCCCCCACTGTGGGAGTAAAGGAGCCCAGGAGCAGAAAATAGGTAAGGGGTGTAGCTGAGGTAAGGTTTACCCAGCTACACCTGTGTGCTGCTGGTTGGCACAGCAACACCTAGAACAGAAAGTGGAGTGACAGAAGCATCAGGGAAGTTCTGTACAGTATCTAGTCCAGTGCTTCTCAGACTTGACCATGTATCACAGTCGCCTGGGGGGCTTGTTGCCACTCATGGCTGGGCCCCAGCCTCAGAGTTCCTGGTTCAGTAGATCTAGAATGGAGACTAAGAATGACCATTTCTAACACATTCTCTCTGATAGGCATTAGGCTTCTAAGATAGCCATCCACTCTGAACAGAGACACAAGGCTGATCAAGCAGATGAAAGCGAAGTTTCCTAAACTGAAAAAAAAATACATACGTATTTCCAACAAATGCATGACGTGGATTTCATCACAAGAATAAGAGGGCATGCATTGCCACACACCGTCACCACTGATCATCTACTGAGAATTGCTCACCTATTAATAACCTAATGAGAATTTCGACAACCAGAAATGAAGAGGAGGTTGATGTTGGTTTTTCTGTTTGTGCCTTATCCCAGCCTCATTCCAGATCTATTCTCTATGAATCAGTGCAGTGTGGGAAATAGACCTATAAACATCATTCTCTGCCCCTCTCTGGGTCAGGGAGGCTAAACTCTCTGGACTGGGTCATTAAGATTGGCCAACTGCAGGCACCATCAGAAAATCAAAAAGTGAGAGAAGAGAGAGGTAAGGGCATTATTCTCCTTGCTCCCTTGTGACTGTCCAGGCACTGCTGGTGGCTGTGTCCCCATGTGGCTGCCCCCCTGCTGGAGGCTCATTTCTTACCAGTCTCTGACAATTCTGTCCTCACCCCCCACATTGGGTATGGGGATTAGAGCTTCTCACTATTCCTGGTTCCGGGTGCCTCACCACCCCAGGCTCATTCCTTTAACTCTGCTCAAAGTGTTTCATTAATATTCTTTCCAGTTCAACTGGTTTTTTTTTTTTTTTTTTTGGCCGGGATCCTGACTAATAGTAGTGTGTCCAGGGGAAAATTAAAATTAAAATTAAAAAATAAAAAAGACCCAGGTAAAACTATACATCTTTACTTCTGAGCATTTTGGCATAAAAAAATAACACTGATAATACTCAAGTTGATCTTGAAATCTGAAGACTTAAATGCAAGATAAAATGAAATATAAAATGAATAAATAGATGAGTAATATGTAAAACTAAAACAAGGCCTTGAGATGATTCTCCATTAAACATATACCAAAAAGAAAAACAAGGAAAACTTGATAGACACTTTTTTCTTTCAACCCCTAAGGAATTTGCTACAGGCAAGGGAGAGGCCCCAAAAGTGCTAATTTGTGCTATATAAAACTTTCCCCCATCTACACATGTTCTGGGAACATGGAATATTGGCAGGAGAAAAGATAGTGTGATTTAGGCTGTGCACATGAAAGCCTTCAGAAGCATCTTGGGAAACCTGAGATAAGATCAGATGAAAATTAAATAACCAGAGAACACACTGATAACACAACGTGTTGCAATCAATCTAAAGTTCACATCTTGCTTGATCTATGCAACCATAATGAAATCAGCCCAAAGCTGAGGGCTCTTCCATCCATTTCAACCCTATTTCACGCACTCCCCAGCCCCAGGCTCTGCCAGAGCTCTTCGATCAGCGTCTTAGAGAACACTGTGATGCTTCTGCTTCTGTCCTCAAGGATCCTGCGAAAGTCAGAGCTTCCAGGAGGAGACCCCTGCACTCTTCAGCAAAGATGGCCAGTCACTTCAGATCCTGCAAGGACTTTCTAAGTGAGGCGCTTAAGTGAGACTGCAGGGGTTTTTTTACAGCAAAGGAGGATTTCGTTTTAGGCTTGCAGCTCTTCTAAAAGGCCCTCTGTTCTTTTCTCGCTGTGTACACTGTGCCCTGTTGTTTTCCAGATTTCCAAGGTTAAGTCCAGCACCCCTATTAAGGCTGTTTGAGTCCTTCAGAATTTGCAGAGCTTCTCAGCTAATCCGATGTGTGTAGTGCTTTTCTTTTAGCTGGGCGTGAATGTAGGGCAAACCAATGCTTTTGTTCACTACAGCAGAATTTTTCCCCATGTGATAACGTGAGATGTGGTGTGTGTCTTTAATCTTCTTATCAATGAGTCATTCTACTTTATTGGTTCCAATATTTTACCTCAGGTGAGAGGACATCATGATCATCCCCAAAATAGTAGGTATTGAACACTTGCTATGTATTAAATGATGCATATTAAAGTACTAATCCTTAGTAATCCTGTCAGGTATCCCCATCTTTACAGATGAAGAAATTGAGCTTGAGAGACTAAGACTTTTTCAAGATCATAGAGCTGGTCCATGGCAGAGCCGGGGTGTGAATCCAGCCAGCCCAGTTTTTAATTCTTTCGTCTAATCCAGTTGATCTTGACCGGGGGTGACTTTGGCAATGTCTAAGGACACTGGGTTGTCACACCTGAGGGCCTACTACTGGCATCCAGTGGGTTGAGGCCAGAGGTGCTACATGCAACCCATAATGTACAGGATAGCCCACCTACAAAGAATCACTCAGCCTCATATGGCCATAGTGCCAAAGCTGAGAGGCCCTGGCCTACCCACTGTACTATATTAGGTTATAATCCTGTTTGCATTTGTGTTAATGTCAAGTTATTTGTTAGGATGTCTTTGCTGAAATAGGTTATAGGAGTGTCTCTTTAAGATTTACCCTTGATATATTAGAAAAAGTAAGTTCTGCTCCTCCCCCCAGTTTCCTTCATCTCTCTTCCCTTTCCTGAGTTGGAATAAAAGAATGATTAACTGTTTGGTAGAACATTCATTCTGGGACAACAGTATGTTGAACTTCGATGTCCTGTGGTGAGCTATCTGGTTCTGGGTTTGACACGGTAGGATACACCCAGGCAGCTTTGCAGATATATATATGTATATTTTTTTAATTATTATAGGGAGTTGAACAGAGAAAAGAATCCTCATGATTTCTTTGGCTCTTCCTGTAGAGTACATTGAAATGTCACATGTATTCTACAGTAGTTTGAGAAAACCATAGTTCATGGTCACAGGCTGTATTTTCAGCTTTTATGAAAGGTCTTTGGGCCAGGCAAGGTGCCTCACCAGTAAGCCCAGCACTTTGAGAGGCCGAGGTAGGAAGATCACTTGGGCCCAGTAGTTCAAGACCAGCCTGGGAACCTGGCAAAACCCCATCTCTACCAAAGGAAAAAAAAAAGAAACAGTTAGCTGGGCATGGTAGTGTACACCTGTAGTCCCAGCTACTCAGGAGCCTGAGATGGGAGGATGGCCTGAGCCCAAGAGGCTGAGGCTGTTGTGAGCCAAGGTCATGCCACTGCACTCCAGCCTGGGTAACAGTCAGGCCCTGTCTCAAAAAAAGTCTTTGAAGCCTAGAGGTCCTTATTTGGGGCAATGCAGTGGTTAGCTCATATGCATTGGCCTTTGGGTGCAAGCCAGGGAAAAGCAGCACTTGGATATCAGGATGTGGCTTTTCCTTCTCCCAAGATCCACAGTCTTGTTCTCTGAGGTTAATATGCCCACATTTTAGACAAGGAGGAAGTCTTCCTTCTTGTTTGTTTATGAGCTGAAAGGATGCTGGCAAATTTTTAAAAAGATCCTCCCTGCCCTCCAAAACAGACATACAGGAAGTTTGGAAACTTCTGGAAGGATAGAGTAGAAAAAGGCTTGGAAAGTCAGGGCCATGAACGGGGCCATTAATGTAATGCAGAAGTCCTGCCGGGACAAAGAATTGTGGGAAAGGCTTAGAACTTTCCATGTGGCCTTAGGCTGGACATGAAAATCTGATAATGACGGTTTTTAAGCACTCGATGAGCAGAAACATCTTGAAACATGTCTGTGTGCTGCTTGGCAGGTACAAACACCCTGACTGAGACAAGCCATGGGAGACAGCCATGGATGAGCGGTCCCAATGTTCCAGGGCTCCAGCAACCCTAGGTCCCAAAGCCCTGTGCTCTCCTTGCTCCTTCAACTCCGCCTTCAAACCACAGAGTGAGGGCCAAACCTCAGAACCTAAATGTGCAACGTGGCCCATTCACTTAGTGCCCTGGGGATCCTGTTGAAAGGCAGGTCTGGAGGGGGCCTGAGATGCTGCATCTCTGCCGGCTCCCAGGTGGTCCTGGCTCTGGAGAGCCCTGCCACCACGCCACAGACCTGGCTTTGAGTAATGAGGATCTAACCAGGAAGGAAAAGGGAACCCAAACCCAGACAGCGAAGGAGCCTAATGAACGTTTGCTCACCAGCCCCATTTTCTTCCCCATTCCGACTCGTTCTCCGTGAAGTCGGAGAGGTCTTCCCAGACACAGAATCCAATCACATCTCACCCTTGCCCCTTGCCCTCTGCCCTTTGCTCTTTGCCATCAGAGTGAAGTCCTAACTCCCAGCTCGGTATTTCAGGACTCCGGGCAGCCTGGTGTCACCTTCACCTCTCTCTGCTCCACTACAGGCAATTTCTCCCTCTGCTGAGCAGCCCAAGTTCTTCCACCATCTTCTCTGCTTCTTCCCCTCTCCATCCTCCACTCGAGGTGCCCCCCTCCCTCCCCACCACTGAACTCCTCCTCACCCTGTGACACCCCCCTCCAAAGCTTTCCTGGCCAGGCAGTTGCTTCCCATGGGCATCTTTAAAGACCTCTGATACAGCACATAGGCCACTGGACTGAGACGTTTTATGATGCTTGTATGTTCCTCCTAAACTGTGAAACCTCAGGAGCAGAGACTATCATATTTGGGCAATCCCACTGCTTCACTCAATACTGGGCATCTGACATATACAACAAACTTAAAGAAGGGAAGGAATTATCACATCCATTCCCATCTCTCTCCTTCTAGCATCCCGTTTTCTTCCCAGAGGTCTCTAAGGTCTTCCATGCCTGGAGTTGTATTTTTTTCTTTTCTCTTTTTTTTGAGACAGAGTCTCGCTCTGTCACCCAGGCTGGATTGCAGTGGTACAATCTCGGCTCACTGCAACCTCCGCCTCCTGGGTTTAAGCGAGTCTCCTGCCTCAGTCTCCCAAATAGGTGGGACTATAGGCATGCATCATGATGCTCGGCTAATTTTTGTATTTTTAATAGAGATGGGGTTTTACCATGTTGGTCCAGCTGGTCTCAAACTCCTGACCTCAAATGATCCACCCGCCTCGGCCTCCCAAAGTGCTGGGATTACAGGTATGAGCCACCACACCAGGCCAGGGTTGTATCTCTATGTGGCTTTAAAATATTCATCATAAGAGCTAACTTTTCTAGCGTGCTTACTACATTAGACCTCATTCTAAGCACTTTAGTCTTAAGGCATTTAACCTTCCTAATGATTTCCACAGCTCTACCAAGTTATCATTGTAATTCATTACTGTTCCTGTTTTAAATGCGACAAATCTGCAGCACAGAGAAGTCAAGTAACTTGACCAAAGCCACACAGCTAGTAAGTGCTTGTGCCAGGATCTAGACCCAGGCAGCGTGATGTAGAAAAGCAGGATGCGTCTTTGGCAGGGACTGACAGTAAGAGAAATGAATCACAACTCTGTCCCGTGACGCTGCCATGCTTCACCCTTACCCAGCTTCCGAAACAAACAGCCCTCAGGCAAGGGTTTTCTATGTAGTGGACACACCCTGGAGCTGGACCATGTCCCGGTGTGTCCTTCATGTGGTACTCACAGTCCTCCTATGGGCTGTTGGAAATGTCAAATATGACTGCCTGTCAATCATTCAACGATGAGGGAAGAGGGAGGGGAGCATGGAGCTCAAGGATGTGTTCACAATCAAGTCGAGGGGTGTGCGAGGCAGGATGGGTGCTGCCCTCCGGCTCCGAACAGCATTCCACAACTTCCAGGCAACACACGCAGTGCCAGAGCCATACAGAGCTGGCCTGTAGATTTCACAATGTGGCTCTCTTGACCCCAGTTGGGTCTTGGCCCAGGTGCAGCACCCGTTTCACTGCCACATAGGGGTTAATGAGAGCTTTAGTAGATGCCACCATCCCAATCAGGACCTTCCAAAAAGAAAGTGGAGCAGACGAGACAGCCAGAGGATGAAGGAGTGGGGGCTGACTTCCCCACCTGCCATTAGATGCGCCGCTCTCCCAGAGACACCCAAAGCAAGGAGGTGGGTGAGCCCCACCACGAGGCTGGCTGAAGCTTTGTGAGGTCTCACTTGTGACTCAGTCTTCCTCCATTCAGCTCTGCTTCCTCTCCCTTCATCGGCCTAGACTGCACATAAACTCCATCTCAGCATGTAGACAGCCCCACCTGCAACACGCAGGCCTTGGAATAGGATGTATCCTCCCATGTTCTCTCTCCCTTCTTTCTCCTTCATGAAGCCTGCATGTTAGAATCCCTTAGCAAAAGCCCATGCATGCCTGTGTGCCCTCACGTGGGCTCATTGCTATTTTCCTTTCCCCTCCTTTTTCCACATCATCCACCTGGTAACCTCCTCACCTTCCTGTGTGGCTCAACTCAATGGCCTGCCTCTCCTACCTTTCTTCTTTTGCTTTTGCTTTTGCTTTTTGAGACAAGGTCTCACTCTGTCATCCAGGCTGGAGTGCAGTGGCACAATCACTGTCCTAAGGGATTAGGACACTTGTAACACGGAGAGATCCATGTTCCTTCTACCACATGAAGAAACAATGAGAAGACAGCATTTATGAGCCAAAAAGTGGATGCCCACCAGACGCTGCATCTGCTGCCACATTGACCTTGGACTTCTCAGCCTCCCGAACTGTGAGAAATCGATTTCTGTTGTTTATAAGCCACCAGTTTAAGGTAGCTTTGTCACAGCAACATGAACAGACTGAAAGAGCAGAGAAAAGCCAAAAAAGATTGATAACTGGCTCCTTCCTTGAAAAGGAGGTTTATAGGATATTTACAATTAAATGTACACATTTGAAGATCTATGGCCTTGAGTTCATAAGATACATACCTGGAAGCAGGTTGATGGCAATTTATTCAACAAATCATCATTAGCACTTCAATGTGCCCAGCACTGTTCTAGGCACTGGGGATGAGGCAGGAGCTTACAGGGGTGGCCCCGTCATGGTTTCAATGTAGCATTCAATTCAACACCAGTGCAACATCCAAAAGTATATTTCATTCTCTATTGTCGTTTCTCATTAAAACACCAAAGAGGGAGTGCCCATTCACTAAACAGAACTCACTATTTAAATCCTTCTCCATTTGCTACTCCCACACCCAGCAAGTGCCCCCAAATTCCCAAGCAAAATGCCCAGCTCCCTACAGCTAGCTTGGCCCCTCCTGTAATGCAAAGCAAAAGGCAGCAATGACAGAGTTACAGAAAAATAAATAAGTCATTGCCTAAAGTTGGCTCCCAAGTCAGGAAGGGAGCTGCTAGAACCCAGGGCCCCAGAACAGGAAGCCCCACCAGCTACCATGCTTTAAAAATTTTTTAAAGGCAGAAATAAATCTTCAGGAGGCCACAGACTGCATCCTACATCATGGCAACAAGCTGCCTCTTGGGGAAAGCTAACTCCAGATGGTGTTTATCAAGGAAGATGGTGAGAAGGAGCAGCAGTGTTTATTGTGAGAATGTAAAAGATCCTTTGTCATTGTTTATTGGCCATTCCTGACACATCAAATGACCAGTGCGTACTTTATTATTCTGCTTGATGGATAGTAAGGGGGAAAAAAAATCACTCATCAAGCTCTGAAGAGCGGCCTCCTGTCTAAGGCATTCTATGAAGATGTAAATTTGATAATAAATTCTGCCAGACATTTTCATGTCTACGAACCAGTGAGCAGGACAGCTTACCTTCCCCACTTGATCCAGGGCTTGAAGAAACAGAAGGGCAATTGCTCAACCCCCTACCAATCTCTGGAAGTATTTGTTTCATTTTCGCTTTTTGGCTAACTCACCACCCATGCTGATAAGAATCATTATCGTTCATTGAAAGAGTCGTATGTGCCAGGCACGGTGTCAGCCCTTTGTCATGGCTAGTTCTCAGTCAACATGCTCAGATCCACTGCATTCAAAGATGTGGAAGTCAAGGTTCAGCAGATTCTATGGCTTGCCCAAGGTCCCACAGCTAATACAGAAGGAACCATTTCACTGACGCAGGAGTCAGTGCCCCAGCTGCCTGGGGTGCCCAGTCACCCTGCCCCTCAGGAGAGGAAGAGGGGCAACCCTACTTTCTGCGCAGACAAGTCCATTCACACTCACAGGCTGTGCCCCTGCAGCAAACTCCACCAGGTGAACCCAACAGCTGATCACGTTCATGGGGAAAAAACAGCATTTTTATTTTATTTTATTTTTTAAAAATTATAAATAACAAAACAAAGATGGGGTCTCCCTGTTTCCCAAGCTGGTCTTAAACTCCTGGGCTCAAGCAATCCTCCCACCTCAGCCTCCCAAACTGCTGGGATTACAGGCGTGAGTCACTGCACCCAACCAAGCACATCACTTTTACTAGTTAACACACCAAAGGAGGCAAACTGAGTTGATCTGGAAGCTTTCTAGACAGTCACCAACAGAATATAAAATGGAAAATCTCAAGTTCTGCTGTTTCTAGATTATTCTTTGGCACATGGAACCTCTGAATCTCTCATGGGAAAATTCAATCCCTCTGCATTTTGCAACCCTGAAGTGGACCCAATCCCGTTTTAAGTGTTCACTCCCCTGCCCCTCCCCAACTCCTGCAACTTTCTGAAAAAGTTAAATTTTAAACAAGGGGAATTTTGCTTTTCTTGTTAAACACATACATAAAAGATGAGCTGTCTAATTGGTGACAGGTTATTCCAATATTATTGTAACAAAAACCGTAATCTTGGCTACTGTAATTTTTCTAAAATGATATTTTGTTTCTGATACTTGGCCATAAATCTTTCAAGTATTTGAGACACAGTTGTACCTGCAGACAACTGAGGATGGAATGTGCAGACAATTAGACCTTACCCATTACAGTTCAGCATTCACTCTGAAAATAAACAAGCCTTTTTTTTTTTTTAAAGACGGGGTTTCACCATGTTGGTCGGGCTGGTCTTGAACTCCTGACCTCAGATGATCCGCCCGCCTTGGCCTCCAAAGTGCTTGGATTACAGGCGTGAGCCACCATGCCTGGCCGAAAATCAGCCTTTTAAAAACATTAGTATTCAAACAAGTTTGGGGGCTAGGTACTTTCCATTTGCATTTATTTATTTATTTATTATTTATTTTTATTTGAGACAGGGATTCTCTCTGTCACCCAGGCTGGAGTGCAGTGGCACAATCTCGGCTCACTACAACCTCCATCTCGTGGGCTCAAGAGATCCTTCCACCTGAGCCTCCCGAGTAGCTGGGACTACAGGCATGCACCACCATGTCCCACTAAACTCTGATTTTCTGATTTATTTTTAAGCAGAAGTATAACAGTAGTTTAATGGTGACATTTAAAAACGCATTTAGAATTACACCAATCTGACAAATAAGTTCTTGTTATTTTCCCTTCCAGATGCACACAGCATTTCCCACCTCTGCAATCCTATCTTGTATGTTTTCAACACTGCTGAATAAAAATATCATTTGTTTTTGTGCATATTGTTAGGAAGGGCTTGTTTCTCTCCGGCTAGCAACACTTAGCAGCTGGGTGTCCATGCACATATTGGGTGCATAACAAATAGGTACCTCGATTCATTTCTCAACGTAAATCAAATGATGAGTATTTACCTATGCGTTTAACTTTATCACAATGCGCTCACATCCATTATCTCATTTCATTCTTACAGTAACTCAACTAGGTTTTATTATTTTCATAAATGCAGAACGTAAGACAGCAGGTTGTACTGTGGCCCTCAGACGCAGCTTTCCTCTAAAGATCAGATAGACAGTAAACTCTGCAGGCTATATGGTCTCTATGGCAACTACACGGCTCTGCCATTGCCCTGGGAAAACAGCCTTACACCATATGCAAATAAGTGAGAAATCAGTGTTCCAATAAAACTTTATTTATAGACGCTGATATTTGAAGTCATATCATTTGTATGTATCGTGAAATACTATTCTCCTTTGATTCTTTTAGACATTGAAAAAGTGTAAAAACCACTCTTAGCTTGTGGACGGTACATAAACAGGTAGCGGCCAGACTGACCCGCCTGTAGGCTGTAGTTTGCCAAGCCCTGGCCCCTGATTTAGGATGGGCGGTGAAAGAGCTCTAATTGGATTGCTTCTGCTTTCATGGGTGAAGAATCCAATGCCTCTGGAAAGCAGGTAGTTTGCTGTGTCCGGGTAGAACTAGAACTCAGATATTCTGACTCTTTTCAGTGCACTTTCCACAGCAAGGCACTGGTTAAAATGAAAGCAAATAAGAAGCCAGTTGAAGAGATAACCGTAAAAACTGCTCAGCATTTCGCCCAAAGACCAGAACACCCCGTGCCGGCTGCTCGGCCCATTGCTACTCTTGCAGACAGCTTTTGGCATGCTTTCACAGGGCTTGAGAAATGATCACTGGTTAGGCAGAAATCGTTCCAAGAAACAGCACAGTGACTTTTGCTCTGCTACTTCCTTGCACTACTACAATTTAACTCCTCTTCTGCCTGAGTTATGAAATGCATAAGATAAGAAAATTGATATTATCATTTTACCATTTAAGGTAGTTTCACTTTTTATACCAGCTCTAGCAGTCCAAAAATAGAATACAACTTTTTTCCCCAGGTAAGGGCTAGCAAAATGTTTGATTGCATAACAACCACAATAAAGCAGCTGAACTCTCTTCGTCTCCTCTGTTTGCTATTTGTTCTCTACTGTTTCTGTAGGAACAAAACCTCACCAGCTGCAGGTGACAAGGCAGAGGAAAGGTGAGTCCGCCCCTCCCAAAAATCAGACATTCCGACAGCTGGAGTAGAGACCATGCCGTGTGTGTGTGTGTGTGTGTGTGTGTGTGTGTGTGTGTGTGTATGTGTGTGTGTTGCCACACTTCCACATGGCTGTGTGCATGTAGAGAAAAAGGAGACAGGGTTAAACTTTTGTGAGGAAGGAGAGCAGAATGAGGCAGGCAGTGCTGGGTGTAATAGAGTAGAAAGCTACCTAGCCATAAGTTTCACCTTGCCACGTGGGCAGAGAAAAGAACACTCTGCAAATTCTTCCCTGTTCCCTGTACTGTTGCCTCCACTAGCCTCTTCCTTGATTCTTTCTCAGTAGCCATCCCTGTCTCTCTGGCCTGGCTGCCCTGAGTCATCAGTCCAGACAAAAGGCCCTGGAGGCCAAGTCACTTCTCAGTCCTCCCCAGTCCCCTTCTTTGTGCACTGTGCACTGGGTCCCACCTCCCCTGCAGAGCACCCCACCTGCATGCTAGCCCAGCGTGGGCTGATGTGTGAGCATCTGCAGCCTCCCCTCCTGGTCTGAGAGCCCCTGAGACCAGGGACTGCGTTCACTGCACCCATCACTGGGCGCCAACCCCTAGCAAAATGCCTGGAACACAGCAGCAGAAACTGCTAAATGAGTGTTGCAGAGCAAATGAGCCTGGTTCCAGAAATGGAAAACAGAAACCCACCCTCTCTAATGAAGACTCTGTGTTGGTCACGTAAGGGCCTGCTGCCCTGGTGGGAAGCTGGACTGAGCTGGGGTCCACTGAGATCTGCAGTGGGGCAGAAATAGCCAGGGCCTTAGGACTCAGGTAACAAACAAGCCCTGACCTTCTGGAGGCAACAAGGAGCACTAGGGTTATTCACCCATTTGCCCACGTTCCAGCTGGTAGATGTGCTCAGTTGACAAGAACCTTTGGCTCTCCGGAGATCCGAAGACTTCTGCGAGGTGAGTCAGTAGGGAGCGTGGCCATGTCGACAGGGTAACCCTGCACTGCCTGAGATGAGACCTGAGGGGAGTGGCCACAGAAGTGAAATAGGTAGCAAACTACACAGCCCAGAGTCATGCCCACAAGATGCCCTTTTTCCTGCAGGTTCTCCATCCCTAAAATGAACAATGTTACCGTCTTTCTCCCACCTCATCCCTCAACTTGGAATATTGCCTAGCAAATATTGCATTGCTGCTTTACAGGTATTCAGGCATTTGCTTGCATCACTACTTTTCAACATTTATTTAGCATCTACTATGTGACAGTTACTGAGCTGAGTTCTATGGAGAAAAGACTGAGGAAAAGCAGATTGGCTGCCAGAGACTTGTTTCATTGGGAGGAAATGGAGGAGTTCAGTTACCCATTTGTAATCAACAGAATTTTATTAAGCATCTATTAAATGCCAGACACAATGAGAAAATAGGTTAAATGAAATAATTAAGCCCATAATCCAGATAAACTGATAAATATGCAAATAGCTACAATACATGGTAAGTGACGCAGCACAGTTGGAATAAATGGGTATTAGGCACAACAACTTTAGTTGCCTGGGGGTTGGGGAAGACTCCACCTTATGAGTTTTTCATTGAGCCTTGGAGAATGAGGGGGAAGCAGTGGGGGATGGGAGAAGCAGAAGGAGAATGTGGAAGGAGGGGCCTCGTGGAGCAAATGTATAGATTGGGTAAGAACCCAAGCCTAAAATACTATTATTTAGAGAACGCCAAGTACACATGGGCTCAGGGGAAGCTGGCAGAAAAGAAGGGAAAGGGGTGCCAGGCTAAAAATAAAATTGGTAATGTACCCCACAAGCAACGGAGAGCCATGGAAGGCTGTCACGCCAAGGAATGCAACCACCATGCTCAGGTTGAAGGACAACCGTTGACTGAAAGAATTAAAGGACAGTGTGGGTGAAAAACCAAGCTAAAATTCTACAGCAAAGATTTTGACTCCCATTCAACTGCTCTTTCCATCATACAAGTCAAGCAGGGCAAAGCTAAAAAAGGAGCCACTGATCTTTGACCACTGGACAGTAGCTGGGACCTTCCAAAGGAAGGGATGGGAGGCGAAGCTGCGAGCAGAGAAAGGTGGGAAGTGACATGTATTCCCAGATGGTGGTGGCCTCTTCCAGGGCAAGGACCGTTTCTCACCAATCCGTGTATGTAAGCATCTCACAAAGGCAGGGTGTGAGCTCCCTGGGGAGGATTCTCTTAGAGAATGAGCAAATACAGGCTGAGCAGGAGCTTGTGTGTGGGTGTGGGGAGAGGCCTCTTCCACTGTGCTGGTCTTTCATGTGGAATAGCCGAGATCTCCTCCTCACCGCCATCTGCACAATAAGCCTTTGCAACTTTCAAAGCACCATCCCACGTTTTCTCACATGTAACTGGCTGGTGGAGCAGATGTTGATGGGGAAGTCCTGCTGAAATGACTAATCACTGTCGAGTACACTGGAAAGAAAACCCAGGCTAGAAGCCAAATAAGGCAAAATGACATCACAGCAGCTCAAGAAAGAAAGGACCATTCATGGCTGGCAGGTGTGTGACATTTTCGACTCAGAGCTTTATTAGCAGCGACAGGGCCCCAAAGCATTCCTACTTGTCCATCAAATAAAAATGTAACAACAATTGGATTCCACGAGTCTTATCAAATACACACACAGACCGTAGTAATTTAGATAATCAAGATTTATAGTTTGCATTTAGTTCTATGTCTGAATTGAAAAAGATTTTTCAGATCACTGTCGTGTGCATTTTTGAAACTGCTTTACAATAACACAAGTTGTGAGTGTTAACAGAATAATGCAATAATGTCTAATACATTGTTGCTAGGCATTTATAAAAAAAAAAAAAAAAGCCAAGCACTATTAAAGTATGTGGTCAAAAGATTACAAGGTAACTGAAGCCACATAATATGTTATAATGAGTATAAATTATGCATTTCATTTTAAAGGTTAGCTATATGTTTAGCAGAGTGCTTTAAAAACAAAATAATCTGATAACATAAACTTGAGTCATGCAAAAGCAAGTCGATAAATATCATAAAATATGATGGAGAATAATTTGGTCTCAGCTCTGGACACCCTAGTACTTAATTGATAATTTGTCTTCTGACTTTTTTGGTTTATGATATTTTGGCATAAATAAAAAAGAAGCAAATCAGAAACTGGTTTTATTCCAAGGTAGCTGGGGGCATAGCTCCTGACTGTAATAGACCACGAGGGCCCAGTTACACCCAAGCCCACCAAAGAATTCCAAACCTCATTCAGACTGGCATGCTCTAAGCTCCCTGGTCAGAGTCACTCTCACACAAAACCTAGGATTCCTCTTGTTCCAGAATCCCTGAGCTCACCTCGGAGAATGTGTGTGTGTGTGTGTGTGTGTGTGTGTGTGTGTGTGTGTGTGTGTGTGTTGCATGCACACACGTGCACACACATTCCTCGTTGACTCTGCTTTTTTTTTTTTTTTTTTTTTTTTTTT
>NW_022437010.1:4516882-4535058 GCF_009761245.1 Sapajus apella | reverse complement strand
GCCTGCCTCCTTTACAGCAGACAAGGCACTTCAGCCGGTACTAACCCTATCAACCATCTCTCTTCACTGGTCCACCCATCAGCCCTCCCCGCTGCCTCCTTCCAGCAGCCTCTTCTCACCCTGCCTCATGCACGGGGGCCACCTCTGCCAGCTTTCCTTCCTGCAGACACCTCCTCTCCTGCCTCTTTCTTCAGCCTCCTGCCTCTCCTCGGAAAACACATCTCCTTCCTCTTCCTTGTCTCCCCTGGTCCCCACCATTCAGTGGTGACGATGGGTGTGGCCATCCTTCCCTTTCAATTCCAGTGCTACTTTTCTGCCAGTAAGTGGCCTCTCCCCGTGCCATCCGTGTAAGTGACATTTATCAGAGTGTTTCTGCATCATACCCAGCTTGGCCTCTGCCAGCACTCACCCAAGTCTAACTCAGCAGCCGCTCCCCAGCAAATCACAACCTTTCCAATGTCCACCTCTCCCCGGGGGCCATCTTGTCCCCTAATAACCTCCAAATTTCTGATCTCTGTCCTCACAAGGTCCCTCAATTACCCAACCTCTTTATACATCTGGCAGCCCTTCAACCCTCTCCTGGCTATACCGCCAACTCATTCTCTTTTTTTTTTTTATTGCATTTTGGGTTTTAGGGTACATGTGAAGAACATGCAAGATTGTTACATAGGTACACATGTGGCAGTGTGATTTGCTGCCTTCCTCCCCTTCACCTATATCTGGCATTTCTCCCCCTGCTGTCTCTCCCCAACTCCCTACCCCCGCTGTCCCTTCCCTATTTTCCCCCAACTGACCCCAGTGTGTAGTGCTCCCCTCCCTGTGTCCATGTGTTCTCATTGTTCAACACCCGCCTATGAGTGAGAACATGCGGTGTTTGATTTTCTGCTTTTGTGTCAGTTTGCTGAGAATGATGGTTTCTCATTCTCTCTGTAACTCACAGTCAGTGCTACTGCTGCCCTGATCAGAGCTCTGCGTTCCTCCTACCAATGCCCATATTTAGCCATGACGGCCAGGTCCCGCTCTCCCATTGGTTATGAACTCCTGCCTTAAGAACTCCATTAGAGTCTGCTGTGTTGGGAGTACGGCGTGCCTGAGCTGTATGGTGATGCTGAGTCGGGGAGCTCCTGGGCACCACGGCCCCCCAAGTCCACATGCAGGATCCTGTGATGGGAGAGAGGCCTTGCAAAGACCCACTCTGCAAAGACAGGAAATGAGGGAGACATGCCCTAGAGATGACAGAGCCTGGGCCAGAGCATGAGGAGCTGCCAGACAGCTTTGGGGTTCCCATGATGTCAGCTTCCACTCCCTTCTGTGGGGCTCCCTGTGAGTCCCCAGACACCCTGCAACAAATCCCACTTTACTTAACCTAAGTAGGTTATTGTTTCTCGCCACCAAGACACTCTTGACTGAGATACCTTCAACACAGCTGCCAGGTTGTCCCACCCACCCACTTGCTCCCGCTTTTCCCCTACGGAATCTGCTCCCCCGTTTCTATTGATACAGGCACACAGCACACAACGCCTTATTTTTCACTTGAACAAATGCTGCCTGGCTTTGTCCCAAGAGAACAAGCGGTAGCCCCATGACTTAATCACACAACAGGTGAGCCAGTCCGTGCCAACGTTTACACCAACTTGCCTCAGACCTGCTGGAGTTATCTGCCTGCTGGAGCGTCCTAACAATGATCCTGACCACTGGTATTAAACTGTGGAATGTCCTAGAAGTTTGCAGCACCCATGGCCCCATAGCAGCAGAAAGCACTCCGGCTGTGAGGGTAGAGTTGAATGCGGGAGGATGACTACAGAGTAAAATGTGTTCAAGCAAATGTTCTTCATCTCAAATCACTTAGGACCTCCCCAATAAGATGAATGGTTCCTATGGCAACAGATAAGCCCCGGGTGCCAGTGGAAGCCTGTAGCCTTCTCAAAGCTCCTTAGGACAAGGGTACCTACTCTCTATCACCCCTACGCACTGGCCACATGTCTTCTTTCAGCTTTGGTCAAAAGTAAACGTTCTCTTGCACATTTTGTGACTTTGTCTAGAACATTCTCTTCTGAGGAAAATTCACTTCTTTTCCTCTCGGGGGTTTCTGAGTATATGCTATTTTGTTGTCCTAATGGTAGTATGTGCCTACAATAATTCTGGAATTTTCTGTCTGATGTTGCAGTTTGGGGGGATGGAAGGAGGTTGATCCCAGGTGTTTCATTTTCTTTTGATCATTCTGTCTTCCTCTCACTCCCCCTTGCCCCTCACTCTTCCCCAGCTCCCATCCTATCGTTCACTTCCAGGTAAGATGGGAACTATCAGACAGCTTGTGGATGTGAATGCATCCTTTTAGTAGCACTTCCAAATGAAAGGGGCACACTCTGGCAAGCATTCAGTTCTAACAAATGAAAGGTGCTTTTCCCCACTGGACAGCATTGACTGCTTGGCGAACCCAGGATCTGGTTACACCATGATGCCCACTGTGTATCCTTCCCTGCAGCCTGTCCTTTGGGGAGACCACACTTTGACATAAAGACCGGCCTGCCACATTAGAAAGAGCAAAAACATCTTCTCTATGTTCTTTTTTTAATTTTTTGGTTGATTCACAGAAGCAGAAATGACCATATGTATAGACATAGCTCCTTTGATACATATTTTTATAATGTGAATTAGAAATAAAGTGATACTGACGGGGGCATGATTCACATTACACATATGGTCTTAGTCCATTTCGTGCTGCAATAACAAAATACCTGAGACTGGGTAATGTATAATAAACAGAAATGTATCAACTTATGATTCTAGAAGCCAATATCTGGCAAGGGTCTTCATGAGTCATCCCATGGCCAGGGAAATGGGGGAGAGTGGAACTTGTTTTTTTAATAAAGAAACCACTCCCAGGATAATGAACCCATTTCTGAGAAAATGGCATTAATCTGTTCATGAGAGTGGTGCTTCCGTGACCCAGACACCTCCCATTAGACCCCGCCTACCAACATCACTGCATTGGGCATTAAGTTTCCAACACATGAGCTTTAGAGGATATATTTATTTTATTTTATTTTTTCCACTCTTGTTGCCTAGGCTGCAGTACAATGGCATGCTCTCAGCTCACCTCAACCTCCGCCTCCCAGGTTCAAGCGATTCTCCTGCCTCGGCCTCCTGAGTAGCTGGGCTTACAGGCATGCACCACCATGCCCAACTGATTTGTGTATTTTTAATAGAGATGAGGTTTATCCATGTTGATCAGGCTGGTCTTGAACTCCTGACCTCAGGTGATCCACCAGTCTCGGCCTCCCAAAGTTCTGGGATTACAGGTGTGAGCCACCGCACCCGGCCAGGGGCTATATTTAATCCACAACCCTATCATACTTGGTTTTATCATGATCGTGAACAGGTACCAGCACTGTGCAAGGAAGAGAAAAGGCTGAGTGCATTCATAGGCACGCTTGGTTTCAGTGGCCCATGGCCCAGGCACCATCTTGCTTCTGTGCTCTCCACTGGGGGCCACAATCTGTGCTACAGTGCGCTTTCCTGATTCATAAATACATGGATTTTTATTTCCCATCTTGTATGCTGTACAGGCTTTCTTCTGTGATATTTAGGATTGTTTTTGCCCATTTTGATTAAATAATTCACAGTTTTAAGTTTTCAGTAACAAAATATATCTATTAAATACCTTTATAATGGCAATGCCTGCAAAAACAAATAATTTGTGTGAAAGTTTCTCCCTCTTTTAACCATTGAAATAATTATTTTTTATCAAGTTAATCCTCAAGGAGCCAAGAAAATGAAATAATTATTTTTTAATTTAGTTTTTCATAACCCAAGGCTTATTAGGAATGTAGCCATGGCCTTATTACCAAACAGAACGTACCACGAAAGCTCAGTTATCCAGACTGGCATTTTCCAGTTAAGCAAACATTGGATGTACTATATGCACAGGGGACTAAGTTAGCAGTCAGGATACCTGACAATCTATCAGGGCATCACTGCCAGATAGAAATACTCCTTGCAGAGACTGTTCCTTTTGTTCTAATTCTCTGTGTGTCAAGCCACCACCTGTCCACGTCTTTGGCGTAGCACAGCAAGATCAGCCCACTAGACAGAAGGGCCTTGGGCAAATGACTGGCCCAGATTTTTTTTCTTTTTTAAAGACAGGGTTTCACCATGTTGATCAGGCTGGTCTTGAACTCCCAACCTCAGGTGATCTGCCCGCCTTGGCCTCCAAAGTGCTTGGATTACAGGCGTGAGCCACCACGCCCGGCCCTGATTTTTAAGCCATGTTCCTTCCAGTGGAAAGTAATTTCACTCACCTAGAAAGGTATTGCCAATTTATTAACTAAAATATTAGATTTTCAAGTGTGCACTCAGGATTGGATTAGGGAAGGAGGTTGAGGTGGCAAAGATAGACGCAGGAAGTACAAGGAAGCTATTGTGATAGTCTAGAAGTGACGGTGGCTTGGACCAGTGCACTGAGGATAAAGAGAACCCTGATTAGGTGGGTTACAGATCATTGAGATTTTCATATAGAAGTAGGTGGAAAACCTTAACGGGGCTCAAGGACACTTTTTTTTTTTCAGTCAATTTGGTTAGCATCAGTCACACCCCTGGACAACATTAACTGATAAAATCCAGTTTCAGGACCTAAGAATTCAACATTTCCCCTGGGGAAAAGCCCCAGGAAGGCTCTGCCTGACACAGACAGCAGAAGTCTCCCTTACGTTCCATTTCATATGTGTATATGGGTATGTAGATACACACACACGGTGTATTGTGACAGCCATGGAAGATTGACTTAAAATGTTTATGGACCCTGGATATACCACACAGAAGAGTTTTCTGAATTAAGACTTCACAGAGACAGTTAAACAAGAAGAAACATGAGCTTTGATGTCAGAGAGACGTGCCTGTTACTAGCTCTGTAACTAGCAAAGGTAAATTACTCAGCCTCTCAGCCTTAGTGTCCTCATAGGCAAAATGGACACAGGATCTACCATGTAGCTACTGTAAGATAAAGTACTTAGAAACAGGCTGGGCATGGTGGTTCACGCCTGTAATCCCAGCACTTTGGGAGGCCGAGGTGGGTGGATCACCTGAGGTCAGGAGTTCAAGACCAGCCTGGCCAACATGGCAAAACCCCATCTCTACTAAAAATACAAAAATTAGCCAGGTGTGGTGTCATGGGCCTATAATCCAGCTACTTGGGAGGTTGAGGCAGAAGAATCACTTGAAGTCAGGAGGCAGAAGTGGCAGTGAGCTAAGATTGTGACACTGCACTCCAGCCTGGGTGACAGAGCCAGACTCGGTCTCGAAAAAAAAAAAAGTACTTAGAAACATAATAGGTCATCAACAAATGGTAGTTGCTGTTCGTTTCATTTTGTTAGCTAAAAATAGAAGAATTATTTTGTGATTATTTGCGTGGTCTTATAAAAAGCGACATACACAAACATTCCTAGTAATTGACACCTCTGATTAAATAGATACTAGTTACTAAACATTTTCTGGGCTGGGCACAGTGGCTCACTCCTGTAATCCCAGCACTTTGGGAGGCCAAGGTGGGCAGATTGCCTGGGCTCAAGAGTTCAAGACCAGCCTGGGCAACATGGTGAAACCCTGTCTCTACTAAAATGCAAAAATTAGCCGAATACGGTGGCATGAGCCTGTAGTCCCAGCTACTCGGGAGGCTGAGGCAGGAGAATTGCTTGAACCCGGGAGGCAGAGGTTGCAGTGAGCCAAGATTGTGCCACTGCACTCCAGCCTGGGAAACAGAGCGAGACGCCATCTTATAAATAAATAAATAAATAAAAATAATAAGCATTTTCTTAGAGTTTTGTTTAAAATGTACATTAGCACTGAAGAATACGTTCTCTGATTTCCTTATACTAGGATGACTCTAGCTGCACTTTAGCTAGAGTAACTGGTTCTGTTGAAATGTTTTACTTTCATCAACTAAACCTTGCAATAAAGAAAAAATCTGACTTCAGGAGCTATTTATTTGCTAACTAACAGATTTTACTTGGAAGCTGAATGAAGAAACCAGAGGGTCTCACTCTATTGTCCAGCCTGGAGTGCAGTAGCAAAATCATAACTCACTGCAGTCTTGAACTCCTGTTCTGAAGGGATCCTCCTGCCTCAGCTTCCCAAATAGCTGGGACTACAGGTGTGCACTACTACACCTGGCGCTGTGTGTGTGTGTGTGTGTGTGTGTGTGTACAGACAAAGTCTCACTATGTTGCCCACCCTGGTTTTGAACTCCTGGCTTGAAGAAATCCCCCTGCCTCTGCCTCCCAGAGTGCTTGGATTATAGGCACTTGACACCGTGCACAGCCTCTTAACAGATTTCAAAATCTCTTCAGCAATGTGCCAATTTACTACTCTAAATGGTCTACAGTGTTAAAAGATCTTGCGTTCTATTGCACTAGCAACTAATATTTTCATATAATTTCAATTAGGCCTTTTTTAAAAGTGTTAACCCCCGTGGGTTCTATGACGCAAGCCATCCTTTCAACCCCCTGATCACCTCCTTACCTCCAAATTTGGTAAGCAAATGTTTCAAATGCCCACTGTGACCTCAATCAGTCCACCTGCTTGCAGGTGGTAAGGAGTAGGATAAGTCCATCCCATACGATTCTTCACAGCACATCATTACACTCCACCTGATGTCAAATGGATTCCTCGATTAGATAATAATACATAAGGAGCTGGGCCAGTTAAAAAGCTGCTTTCTGCTCTGGGCCTCTCATCGTGTTTGCTGCAGTTCCTGGATATGCAAATCTAAATCTAGAATTCACGTGTGCCTAACCTGGTCAAGGTTGACAGGTACCCACCAGGAGCCACGGGTATTGGTACAGCACAATTCCCCTGCCAACAGTGGGACCTCCTGGATTTTCTCAGGTGGCGGCCACAGCTGCTTGTGGTCTCTGATGATTTTGCTGACAAACAGAACAAGTATTAGTCACACTTTGAGTTTGTGAGAGAAATAGCGGGAACATCTTTTCTTTGCCCTCAAGTAGTACATTGCTGACTATGTTTACTTCTCTCCAAACATTCATATCATATAAAAGAGGAAATGTAATATAATGATTGAAACACATTCAAAGTCCCTCTGACCATAATATTCATGAGTTCAAGTCTCATGTGAGCGCACGAAGATGTTTGTGAGTGCACATCAGTGACGTCCAAATTACACCTAATAAAACGGCTAGAGAGAGAAAAATGACACGCTGTTTTATTTCAGTTCCTCATAGCTCCCATTTGGCCAATTCGGGTCATTCTTTTCACCCTGAAGTTTTGCTAGCGGCTGCCATGTCATCTGCTGCTTGTGAGTCGTCCTGGGCTGATCAGAAATGCAGCTGGTGTAAAGCAGGGTCCTGCTCCCTTGCCATTCCTCTTGCTGGCCTTCTTGGAGAAGCTAAGAAAGATACCAAAGATAAAAGGCACGTGCAGTGATTAAGCGGAATGGTGTCCCGTGTCCATATGCCAGATTAAATCAGTGGGTTTGTCAGAAATGGAAGGACTATCAATTCAGCTGCTCACTTAAAAGTATAGGCTGAGCACAGTGGCTCAGACCTGTAATCCCAGCACTTTGGGAGACCAAGGCGAGTGGTTCATTTGAGGTCAGGAGTTTGAAACCAGCCTGGCCAACATGGTGAAACTCCACCTCTACTAAAAATACAAAAATTAGCTGGGGACGGTGGTGGGCGCCTGTAACTCCAGCTACTCTGGAGGCTGAAGTAGGAGAATTGTTTGAGTTTGGGAAGCGGAGGTCGTCGTGAGCCAAGATGGCATCACTGCACTCCAGCCTGGGTGACAAAGTGAGACTCTGTCTCAAAAAAAGGAAAAAAATATATGAAAGAAATGCTGGGCCAGCTTTAGCTCAGCTAAAGGCTTGCTGCCGGGTGGTGCGGTCCCTCCAGCAAGGGTGAGGCTCATAATCTCTTCCATAAGGCTTCCGCTTCCATATGCTTACGGCCTTGTACACCTGGGCTGTTAAACCCAGCTAGCCATTGTTCTCTGTCTGTAAAATTAGATGTTGGGGTCTCCACGGTGCCGTATACATTGACATGTCCAAGTTACTACCTCCACTACACAGACGTTATTATATACCAGAAAAAGTGAAATATCTTTGAGACCAGTGGTACTCTGTAGAATTCTATCATGAAGAAAGATGTGTGTATCTTTCTATTTCACCTATTTTTTTTTTTTTTTTTTGAAATTAGTCTCACTCTGTCTCCCAGGCTGGAGTGCAGTGGCATGCTCTCAGCTCACTGCAACCTCTGTCTCCTGGGTTGAAGTGTCTCAGCCTCCTGAGTAGCTGGGATTACAGATGCCCACTACCATGTGCGGCTAATTTTTGTTATTTTTAATAGAAACAGGGTTTCACCATACATCTAGTGCTCGACTTACGACCACAATTGGTTCTGACAGACCGGTCGTAACACAATTTGGTTGTCAATTGAGTAGGCTATATGCACGTGGAAATGGTAGTGCTGCCGGAAGCTGGTCCGCACTGTCGTACGCCCAGCTGGGCAACGTTTGCGCTGCCAGACGCGAAGCAGTCGTGGCTAGCGATTGTGGTCGTAAAGTCGAATAGTCGTAAGTTGCATAGGTCGTAAGTGTATCAATACCTGTAGTGGTCAGGCTGGTCTTGAACTCCTGACCTCAGGTGATCCACCCCCCTCAAAGTGCTGGGATTACAGTCGTGAGCCATCCCTCCCAGTCCTATTTCACTTTTTGGATCTGTCAGTTGTCACAGACTGGCTTAATCAAGCATAGTGTTACCTCCCCCCTGAACAACTCTCCAAAGTCATTTCACGTCTCCCAGCCTCAAACTCATCACCTATAAACTGAGGCAAGTACATAATACTTACCCTGCCTGCTGCATAGGAATGCTGTGATTGTCAATCAAATGCAAATAAGAGCCGACAGGCCAGGCGTGGTGGCTCATACCTGTAATCCAACACTTTAGGAAGCTGAGGTAGGAAGATCACTTGAGGCCAGGTGACTCATGCCTGCAATCCCAGCACTTTGAGAGGCTGTGGTGGGAGCATCACCAAAGTCACTTCACTTGAGTCCAGGAGTTCGAGACCAGCCCTGAGCAAGACCTCATCGCTACAAAAAAAAAAAAAATAGAAAAATTAGCTGGGCATGGTAGCATACACCTGTAGGCTGAGGTAGAAGGACTGCTTAAGCCCAGGAGGTCAGGGTTGTAATGAGCTGTGACATCTCACTACTGCACTCCAGCCTGCCCAACAGAGTGAGACCCTGTCTAAAAAAAAAGAAAGAAAAAAAGGGCCAATAGCCCCCTGAGCTGTCAAACTGCCCAAATGTTCACCAGTATTACTGAGACTTCAAACATACACAGTACAGTGAGCCTCAGATGTCTCTTTAGCCAAATCTGCTATAAACATAGCAAAGATCTACTTGGAAGTGTGATAACTTTTTGATGAGGCAAAGAGATGGGATTATAGACTGGGGACTTCAAGATTCCTTAATTTGGGATCTGCCTGTCCCAGAGCCAGGAAAAAGCCTTTGAAAGCTTACAGGGCCAAGTGCCACTGAACACCCTGCCTGCCCTCCTTGCTCTCCTGCTCCTGACCCACTTAGAGAAAGCATTAGGACCACGGCGCTTTCCCCATTCTCTACCTTCCCTTCCCCTCTGCTTTGTCTACGTGGACACAGGTGAATCTGAGTCTCTTCACACAGGCTTCTGACAGACAGTCCCCTATACAGGGAGACAGCCAATAAGAGAGAAGAAAAGGGATTCATGAGCTCCCGCAAAATCACCAAGAAGAACTGGGAAAGACTCCATGTATCCCTTCCCTGCTATGGCCCAGGTGGCAGTGCTGTGCCTTCTCGGTCCTTGACAGCAGTTTAACCACGAGGCGTGCCGGTCTGATCTGTGGGCAAGTGCAGGGAACACACAGAAGAGACCACCTCCCCTCCCATCTGTCCTCTGTTTTAACCTCCAGACCCCTGGAGAATCAAAAAGCACAGCCTCCAGGCTGTGAGGAACACAAGCGCATCTCAGCCCAGCTGCTCCTTAGCAAGATACGGGCTCGACGCTAAGAAAAACTGGCGTCCTCATCTCCCTCTGTCTGTAGGTTTTCTTGGGGGATATAAGACAGGATTCAGGACACATGTGCTTCAATATAAAATGTAAATTACTCACCACTGGTCAGTGGTTCCTCAATGATAGTCCTGGATAGAGGAATAGACCCAAACATCTGAAACACTGGCCCTTAGAAGGAATAAAGCTTTGCACAGAGAACCATGACACAGAAAATGGGTCCCTGCCCAGAAGAGCTTACAGACTAATACCTATACGGGCAGAAGCAAAACACGTTTTCCCCATACGGCATGTTGTTGAGATCTTGCTCTTAATGGTATAAATCCTTGTAAATCCTCCAGATTGAAAGATGAATTGAGGGAAGCATGGTGTGTATGGCAGGAGGAATTGCAGCCAGCCTGTGGATAATGTGACAAGCCCAGGGACTCACGACCCAAGTAAGCATGTGGAGGGTCCTGCAGGGGGCAGATGCTACTGCTGCTGAAGACTGTCCCTCCAGACTGTCCTCTCTGACAGGGGCCATTAAGCCCAGGCAGCCGCCCAGCCCACAGCCCACCTCCGTGCATCTGTCTCTGTTTCCCAAGAAGAGCGTGTCAGATGCCAACTGGGTTATGCTGAGACTGAGCTCAACTTGTCTTGTTCCCAGTGCCCAACCCCAAACCAGGCTCACACAGTCCATGCTCAGTATTTATGGCATGAAAAAAATAAATTAAACAATGCACTTGAGAAAACAGCCCCCAAGCCTAACCCTAACCCTAACCCTAACCCCTCCCTAACCCTAACCCAATCCTAATCCTTCTTTTTGAAATTTTCATTACAGGACCAACATCAGAAGCATCCTTGGTCACTTTTATAAAGGAGTATCTTCATTACATCACACTCCAAATGTGATCACTGAGTCATAGTTTGTTCAAGTTGGAAGGAATCTTAGATATCCGCTAGCCTGGCCATTTCCTTTAACATGCGAAACGTGATCAATCCCACCAAGCGGGGAATGTCTTAACTACTTGCCGACAGAGGATCTTAGTAACCTGAAGACAAATAATATCCAAAAGGTAGTATAAAGACGTTCCAAAATCTGGCTAGATCTGAGGGTGTTCATTGGAAGATCTTCACACTGTGAATTTCTATTTCATTGTAAACTCTACAAGATTTGGGAATATGTTCATGGGTGGGAACAAGGTCAGCTAGAATTTTTTTTCAAGTTGTTAAGGTAGATTCACAGCAAGCAATTCTTTTAAATTTAACAGTCTCTCACTGAGAGATCGTTACATGCAAGACTTGTCAAAGGTACTCTAGAGGGATCCAAAGGTGAGGCCACTATCGCTGCCCCCAGAGGCTCTCAGTTGCATGCATGGCCAGGCAAACATGTACCAATCATCCTGATACCAGGCCAACCAGAGCACCTGCTGTAATAGAGAAACAAGGTTCAGAGGGAAAAATACCTGCAAGGCCTTGGGCCCAGCAGGTGAAAAGGGAAGGAAGTACCTAGTCCTGGAGAGGTAGGTGAAAATCCAGCACATACGTGGAAGAAGGCAAAGGCATACTGATGAAGGAATCATCATTAGCTAAAGCAAGGGATAAATGAAAATCATTTTTAAAAATTTTTACACCAACTATATTTCGGACATTTTAGAAGTATAAATTCATTTTATACTCACAACAACTGAATAAATTAGATATCACTGCTTCTATTTTTCAGAGGAGGAAACTGGACTTTGGAAAGATTGAAAATGTTATCATATGAGGGTGAGGATTATATAAGGCATATGGGGCCAAACCCAGATATAAACCCCTGCAAGGCTGCCTCCAATGCCAGGGCTTTTTCCGCCTCCCGAGGCTGCCTCCCAGGGAGGGGGAGATGGCATGGCATATTTTAGGGACATTAGCTCCATGCGGCTAGTTCACAGGGACAGGGGAACTCGATGGTAAGAGGTTGAGAAAATGAGGCAGATGACAGGGAAAGGAGGTTAGAAGGAGGAAAACAAGGTAAGAGCTTTGCTGCTGGTTGTTTTCTAACAGGAAGGAAATTAGAGAAAGCCTCAAGATTTAGGGCTCAGAAGAGAGGAAAGGGAGGTTTAAGATGAGAAAAAGCGACAGCTGAGCAGGATCACAGAGAAAAGAAATGAGGCCAGGCACAGTGGTGCACACCTGTAGTCCCAGCTACTCAGGAGGCTGGGGCAGGAGGATCATTTGAGCCTCAGAGGTCAAGGCTGCAGTGAGCTATGATCGCACCACTTCACTCCAGCTTGGGTGACAGAGTGAGACCCTGACTCAAAACCAAAGAAGAAGAAGGAGGAGGAGGAGGAGAAGGAGGGGGAAGATGGGGAGGAGGAGGAAGAAGGAGAAGGAGGAGGAGGAGCAGGAGGAGGAGGTTAGCAGCAAGAGTGGGAGCTTTAGCCTTCGAAAGAATAAGGAACATTTCTTCCCCAAAACAGGATGAAAGGAAAAGAGAATGAGAAATTATCCCCATTTAAAAAAAAAAAAAAAAAAGGCCAGGCATGGTGGCTCACGTCTGTAATTCCAGCACTTTGGGAGGCTGAGGCGGGTGAATCAGAAGGTCAGGAGATGGAGACCATTCTGGCCAACATGGTGAAACCTTGTCTCTACCAAAAATACAAACAATTAGCCGGGCGTAGTGGCACATGCCTGTAGTCCCAGCTACTTGGGAGGCTGAGATAGGAGAACAGCTTGAACTTGGGAGGTGGAGGTTGAAGTGAGCCCAGATCACACTACTGCACTCCAGTCTGGGTGACAGAGTGAGACTCCGTCTCAAAAAAAAAAAAAGAAAAAGAAAAAAGTCAGCAATCTCTGTAGTGTGGAGAGGTGGTTTGCTTAGCCAATCGGGTGAAGAGGTCTGTTCCAGAGAGAGGAACGAGCAGGGTCAGTTAGGGCTGGAGCAGAGTGGAAAAGATTTGGAGCAGCTGTCCTGGGAATCTGATAGGGAGCTAAAAACAGAGTCAGAGGAGGATGCCTGAAGGCACTGGGAGCGTCCCCAGCAGGACCGGGCAGGGCGTCCAGTTACTTTTGGGGCACAAATCTCTTCAATGGAATTCAGCGCTTTGGATCAGGAGTAGATGAAAGGATTGCCCAGGGAGACACAGGGGAAGGTCAAGAGGGTAAGAAAAGGGAGCTGCTTTTGAGAACTTTGCCAAATCATTTCACCACAAAAGGAAGGAGGGAAGGAACAGATGCAACCAGGCGTGGTCCACAATGCCAAACACGAGGAGAGGCTCCATGTGGCTAGTTCGCGGGGACAGGGGATCTTGGTAGGTAAGGGGTTGAGAAAATGAGGAAGATGACGGAGAAAGGAGGGAGGGAAGAAGAAGACAAGGTAAGAAGTGGCTCGATCGTAGCTCACTGCAGCCTTGATCAAAAGGCAGGCTTGACCTCCAAGGCTTCACATTAAAGGCAAAGAGGAGGCTTGGCAGGAATGAGTGAGTGAGAGCTGTAGAAGGACGGGGTGGTGGCTACACAGGCATTTCAGGGATGGCCACGCGGAGGGTGGAGCCTCCTGCAGGATGTGGCTGTGAAGAGTGGCAGAGATGCTGAGAGAAGGAGGTTACCAGGGTTTAGGGGTCAGGGCAGCCATAGAGAAGTAGGAAGGAGGATCGCGATGCCCTATAGAGGAGGATAGCAGGGGTGGGGCAGAATGAGGACTAGGCACCACGCGGAAGCCACCCACCAAGCTCACACAAGGGACATGGCTGAACATGTGCTGGGCAGACACAAGAGGGTGGGGGGTGTGACTTAGTAAAAGGGAAGTATGGCTTGATTGTTAGTGAAATACCATAGTGTCACAACTAGCGCTGTCTCTGCCCCACCCCAAAAGGAACAGTCAAGTGAAACAGTCGTGGCAGATTACCCCAGCGGAGGCGAGATGCTGGGAATCTGCACAGAGAGGGAGGCCAGAGGGAGTGAAGAAGGGACAGCGCGCGGCGTGGCACACGGGCGTCCTGGGTGGGAACCTGCTGAGCTGAGCTCTTCACATTTAGAAAGTGTCTTCTTTGACCCTCTGCCTTCAACAAAGCCAAATTCAGCCCACCCATCCATCCTGTGTCCAGAACTAACAGTAGAGGGCCTGTGGGTACCTCGACCCCTACTCACAGCAGAAGCCCCACACTCACCCCCAGGCAGGCTTCTGAACTGGCCCCTCTCCAGTGCCTGCGTGGACCAGGCTGCAACCCCAGCCCTGGGTTTACCCCTCAACTTGGTAGCAGGTTTGACTCCACCAAAGAAAAGATCTGACCCCTCCTCATTTCTCAATTGACCTTTTTTTTTTTTTTTTTTTTTTTTTTCAGATAGGGTCTTGCTCTGTTGCCCAGTCTGCAATGTGGTGGTACAATTGTGGCTCACTACAGCCTTGAACTCCTGGGTTCAAGGGATCCTCCAGCCTCAGCAGCCTTCCAAGTAGCTGCGGCTGCAGTTGCTCACTGCCACACCCGGCAATTTTTTTTTTTTTTTTTTTTTTTTTTTTTTTGTGGAGATGGGCTGTCACTGTGTTGCCCAAGCTGCTGTCAAACTCCTGGGCTCAAGCAATCCTCATGCCTCAGCCTCCCAAAGTGCTGGGATTACAGGCTGAAGCTACCATGCCCAGCCTGGCACTCTCTCGGACACAGCTTTAGACTCACTGATGGCCTCCACCACCCCCTGCCAGGCCTTGCCCACTTTAAGAGAGCATTTCATAACAACTAACATTTAGCACTGCTCAGTACGTGGAAGGCATGGGCTAGAAAAGGCCTTGGAAGTCCTTCAGTTCCTTTCTGATTCCTTCTACAACCTTTCCACCAAAAACTGACCCACTGCTGCTAGAACGCCCCAGAGCCTGGGAACTCACTCCTCATGACACTGTCCATCTTGCTGCAGAGTGAATGAACGGCTCTGCTGGAAACTTTCCACTCCTGAATCCTCGCTCTTTCCTCCACAGTCATGCAGAACAAGTGTCATTTCTTTCCCATCTGACAGGGATCTGAAGACAACCATCCTATCTCAACAAAGGCTCCTCCTTTCCAAGAGACACACACCTCCAGGTCTTTACACTTCTGCTCGTGAGATCTATGATCAGGTTCCATCACCTGCCTGTTCCACTTGCCCAGGTCCCTCTTAAGACCTGCTCCCTAGCATCGCACACGGCAAACACTTGGAGCACTGACTCTATGCCAGCCGCTTTCCAAGTCCTTTGTGCGTACTAACTTACTTAATCCTCGCACTAACTCTATATGCTATTGATACCGTTATAATTCCCATTTTACAGATGAGGAAACTGTGGCAGACAGTGGAAAATAACTTGGCCAAGGCTAGTACCAGCGCGAGAATTGAGAGTCAAGTCCAGGCAATCTGAATGTGGTCAGAACCCCCATGCTGGTTCTCAAGCTTGGCAGCCATTGGGATCATCCTGGGGAGTTCTAAAAACTACCGAGCCTGGAATTCGTCTCTAGAGATTCTGATTTTACTGCACCATGGATCATCTGGGCATCCAAACATTTAAAATCTGCCCAGGTGCTTCAAATGAGCAGCCGAGAATGAGAACAACTGCTCTCTGCTGTCAAGCTAACACATTCCCAGGGCAGTCTGGCTGGGGCAGAGTAGGGTTGTATTAGAGGGGAGTGATGGAAATTTCCAGGCTTCCCTGGAAGAGGATAATGCAGGGCAGGCTCAGACATGGGTGACAAGAGCCAGCCTTGCAAGAACGCTAATAATAAATAAACAGCCACTCGGGTGGTGTGTCTAGAGACATTCTCAAAAAGAAAAGATAAGAAAAAGAAGACACAGAAACCTCCACTTACAGGACACTTGGCTTCAAGGGCTTCCTCTGGAAAGGACGTCCCCTGGTCACAAAGCCCACCTCGGGCACAGAGCCATTACTTCCTCAGTCAGCAGCTGCTTCTGTCCAATCACCATCAGAACGGCTTCCTGACCGCCTTCCAAAGGCTAGAGGTGGATGCAGCGGGGGTGCCAGCCCTTCCCATCCCACCCTCTCCTCTTTCCTGGTTCTGTGAATTAGAACAAGAAAGCACAGAGGCCAGCGGCTCCACAGGCTGAGGACAGGGCCTCTCCCATTCCCAACCCAACACAGTCTCCAGCCCTGCCTTCCAAGGGTATCTGAACTTGGCCTCTCCTACGGCACCCCTTCACTTTCCTGTCTCTCTACTGATATTCTCTCTTGAGCCTACACTTCAGTTATTGCTGTTATTTATTTTGTTTTTTGTTTGTTTGTTTTTATTTTTAGAGATGGGGGGGTCTCACTATGTTGCCCAGGCTGGTCTCAAACTCCCAGCCTCAAGTGATCCTCCCACCTCAGCCTCCCAAAGGGCTAGGATGACTGGCATAAGCCACCATGCCTGGCCAGGATATTGTTTTTAAAGCACAAGGGCATCTACCAGTTAAAGCCAAGCCAATCAGATGTTCTCTGGTTGTGCTGGAAACTTCCACATCTTTCAGTTCCTTGAACTCGCTCTTGGCAATCTGGGCCACCGTGTCAGGGCACAGGGTGCGGCTCTGACCGTGAACTGCTCCACGAAGTCTCAGCAGCCCTTTTCCTGCCTTTCGCCGTCCCTCCCTGCCGTCCCCGCAAACCCAGACAGCCATGGCAACCTGAGTGTGAATAAAAGAGAAACTACCCTCACCCCAAGCCCTATTAATACTTAATGCCAACATCTGAATGCAAATTGACTTCACTTTTGTTTTATTCCCTTTCCTCCGTGCCCCCCTCTGAGGCAGAACGCCTTTCATGGAAGACAGCAGCGGTCCTTCTGTTTGCTGGAAATAGGGAATCAAGGTGGAGGTTCCAAGTACAGAGGAGAAAAGCACAGACATAGGACCGCACATGGCTGGAGCAAACCCGACAGTTCCAAACTCTGTATTTTTAGAGTCTTTCTAAATGAGAGTGCATCTCAGGGGCACCTATTCTCTGTAGAGGTCACAGTGACTTGCTCAATCTGTGGGAGGAATTTTGCAAACAAGGATAGCATATTAGTAGCCTGGAAGCCGTGAAAAATAATCTCCTTCTAAACCTGTAAATCCTCTCTTTTTCTGCAGCTAAGAAAAAGGCAGATGGTTCCGCAGACAGCTCTGTTCCTATCCCGCGCAGTCTATGAACCTGGCGCTTTTCTGACCTATGTTGCAAGACTGATGCACAGAGGGTTTTAAAGGGGGTTTGGGGTATTAAATTTTAAAAAGAGAGCAAGAAAGGCAAATGTTGATATAAAAATATTTCATTGTTTGGGATGGCAAAGGACCAGGTAGGTGCTTGAGGAATAAGATCGTTAACACTGTGTCTGTAGGGTATAGGGTGAAAAAAAAGAGAGAAAATTGAACAGACCTGGGCTAGTAAACAGTTACTTACATCTCTGATAAGACTGTGAAGCTAGTGTAGAGTTCATTCACTACAAGCGTGCCTTAAATAGGGGTGCTGGCCAGCGGCTCTATTTTTGCAGAGAGGAGTGTGATGATGAAGAAGGGGTCCTGAGCAAATGCCTACTCACTACTGAGTGCACTTCATTCCGGCCTCTCTGTGTTTGTAAACACACGCACACAAGCACACACACACGAGCGCACACACACAGCACACAAGCAACACACACACAAGCACACAAGCACACACACACAAGCACATGCACAATACACACACAAGCACACACACACACAAGCACACACAGACAACACACACACACACGAGAGCTGTGAGAGTTGATGCCCTCTCATGTGAGAGGTGTGTGTACCAACAACACAAGGAACCAGGGCCAGAGAGCACATCTGCTAACATAGCGTTTCCTAAACCCTCATGAACCTTCTTCGAGGACAAAGATGTCATAATTCTTTAAAAACTGCTTCACGCCTGTAATCCCAGTACTTTGGGAGGCCGAGGCAGGTGGATCACGAGGTCAAGAGATCGAGACCATCCTGGTCAACATGGTGAAACCCCGTCTCTACTAAAACTACAAAAAATTAGCTGGGCATGGTGGCGCGTGCCTGTAATCCCAGCTACTCAGGAGGCTGAGGCAGGAGAATTGCCTGAACCCAGGAGGCAGAGGTTGCGGTGAGCCGAGATCGCGCCATTGCACTCCAGCCTGGGTAACAAGAGCGAAACTCCGTCTCAAAAAAAAAAAAAAAAAAAAAA
>NW_022437010.1:4476769-4516782 GCF_009761245.1 Sapajus apella | reverse complement strand
TGTAATCCCAGCACTTTAGGAGGCTGAGGCGGCCAGATCACCTGAGATCAGGAGATCGAGACCAGCCTGACCAACATGGAGAAACCCCCGTCTCTACTAAAAATACAGAATTAGCTGGGCGTGGTGACACATGTCTGTAATCCCAGCTGCACGGGAGGCTGAGGCAGGAGAATTGCTTGAACCCAGGAGGCGGAGGTTGCAGTGAGCTGAGATCGCGCCATTGCATTCCAGGCTGGGCAGCAAGAGCAAAACTCTTAATGGCTAAATGGCACACCAAGCTAACCCAACAAGTCAGGGGTGCAGCCGTGGAGAGAACCACAGTCCCTGAGGACTCCTGGCTCACAGAGGACAACTGCTCTGCTCGGGAATCAGGATGTGTTCACCCCGGTAATGATGGGCATTCATAAGGAGGTGGTGACGGCCCATTACTCTCCAACCGCTCATCAGAACATTTCAATAGCGACATCAACTAGGAGAAGAAAACAGAGCAAAGAGGGATAAAGCAGACAGAAGAAAACAATAGAGCAGAGTTGCACAAATTATTCTCGGGCTGTTGAATCTAGAAATTAATTCTTAAAATCCTAACTAGAAAGTATAATCAGTAACAAAAGCTACTTATACAAATAGAAACAATATACGTGATTACTTGATAATTTTTAAATTGGAAGTGAGAAAAAGAGAGAATAAAACCTAAAACACCTTGACTATAACCATAGTAGAAATATCTCTTCCTATATAGGACACATGTCACCTGTTGACATACGCATAATCAGTAGGTTTGCTTTTGTCATTTGTCATTCTATGCCCCCGTTTTGCAGGTGTTGACAGGGTCCAGCCGAGAATCTTTTTATGGTTGTGTCATAAATGACCCGTTCTGGCTGCTGTGCTGGGCAGATTCCCTATTGTGGCCATTTAGAGAATTGGCCATGTTGAGAATTAGAATCGTATTGTGAATGTTATTGTGCAAGTTACTGATTTTCCCGCTTCTGAGCTATTTTTTGGCTGAGGTGGGAAGATCACTTGAGCACAGGAGATTGAGACTGCCATGATCATACCACTGCACTTCTGCCTGGGCAACAGAATGAGACCCTGTCTCAGAAAAAAATTAAAAATTGCCAGGCACGGTGGCTCACACCTGTAATCCCAGGACTTTGGGATGCTTAGGTGGGTGGATTACCAGAGGTCAGGAGTTTGAGACTAGCCTGGCCTACATAGTGAGACCCCCATCTCTACCAAAAAAAAAAAAAAATATATATATATATATATAAGGTTGGTGGCATGCCCCTGTAATCCCAGCTACTCAGGAAGCTGAGGAGGAGACTCGCTTGAGCTCGGGAGGCGGAGGTGGCAGGGAGCCGAGTTTGCACCACCGCACTCCAGCCTGGGTGACAAAGCAAGACTTCATCTCAAAAAATAATAATAATTAAAAATTATATAAATAAAGCATCTTAAAATATTATTTTAAAACGTGGGTCTTAAAAGTAATTAACATCCTTTGCTTCCCTTGTAAAGAATGAAAGCACCCAATAATACCTGGAAAACATTGTTACATATCTTGCTCAATATTTTGCATCCAGCAGTGTATTCATAGATGCCTATCAAAGTCTGTCATCAAGAAAACCCAAGAGATGAAAAGGAAGCAAGTCCTTGGGCCCTTAACCAGGAGCCCTAAGCCACGGGGATGACACTGGACACCTGCGTCCACTCCTCAAGCGGTGTTTCCTACTACCTCACTCACCTGGCTGGCCCATGGCCTCAGCCGCCATTCACATCCAGACTCCACTGTCTGCTCCACAGTTGTCCTGAGTTTCCTACCCAGACCTGTGGAAGAATCTGCCCTCCACCCTCAACCCCACCCTTGCCTTGGAGCTCACGTTGATATCATGATGGATGGCAGCTGGTAATCAGCTCGCCTCACCCTGCCCTTGCTTCCTGGACTCTACCTGAGTGTTTCTCCAGCTCCTCCAGAAGTGACAGATGCAACTCCACCCTCTATGTGAGGCCCTGGTTACTGCCTTGCTGTGCTGTGCCCTGCTGGACATCAACACCATCTCCATGCTGACCCCAGCAGCGTCTCCACAGGATATGGCAGGTACCTAAGTTTGACGTGCATTGCGAACTGACAAATTTTCATTACCAACAGCTAGGAACAACTTTTAAAGCAAGGCCCTTTCGAAGAGGTTTATTTAGAGTGGAGAAAATAATATTGGTTAAAAACTGGTATTTGATAAAACTTAGGAGCCAGTCCTAATTTTGTTTGTGATTAAAAAAAAACAACTATAAAACCAACAAACATTATGTTAAACAAGGAAGTACTAAGGTTATTCCATTAAAACCTCAAATATATGACTTAAGGAGCATTTTTTTTTTTAAAGCTTTTAATAGGCCAGGTGTGGTGGCTCACACCTGTAATCCCAGCACTTTGGGAGGCCGAGGTGGGCGGATCACCTGAGGTCGGGAGTTCGAGACCAGCCTGACCAACATGGAGAAACCCCGTCTCTACTGAAAGTACAAAAAAAAAAAAATTGGCTGGGCATGGTGGTGCACACCTGTAGTCCCAGCTACTCAGAAGGCAGAGGCAGGAGAATTGCTTGAACCTCAGAGATGGAGGTTGCAGTGAGCTGGATCACGTCACTACACTCCAGCCTGGGTGACAGAGCAAGACTCTGCCACTAAAAAAAAGTATTTAATAAAATAAAAATAAAACCTGAACTAAGACCTAGATGCCTCCCTCATTAAAATTATTCGATCTGCTTTTACACAATCTCACGGATACAAGAAGATAAGAAAATTAAGTAAGGACTATAAATATTAGAAGAAATGAGGCTAGACATACTGGAATATATCTAAGGATGGCTAGACACCGAGGAAACCAAAAGATTATATTGTTAAAACTTATTAAGTACTAAGAGAATGCGATAAAGTATATACAATAAATGTATGAAATTTTAAAGCGTTTATTCATACTAGGAAAAAAACAGTTTAAAAAGAAACAGAAAAATAATCTTAATCACAACACAGAGGAACAGACACAAAATACCCGTGAATAAATGTAACAAGAAACAGCCCCTTTACAAAGTAAGCTATAGAATTTCATGAAAAGACGTAAAACAGAATGTTCCTGGATTGCAAAACTTAATGAAATAATGCAGGGGTGTCCAATCTTTCGGCTTTCCTGGGCCACATTGAAAGAATTGTCTTGGGCCACACCTAAAATACACTGACATTAACAAGAGCTGATGAGCAAAAAAAAAAAAAAAAAATCCAGGCATAACTCTCATAATATTTTAAGAAAATGTACAAATTTGTACAGGGTGTGGTGGCTTACATCTGTAATCCCAGCACATTGGAGGCTGAGGCAGGTGAATTGCTTTGAGCTCAGAAGTTTGAGACCGGCCTGGGCAACATGGCAAAACCCCATCTCTACAAAAATTACCCAGGCGTTGGGTGGTGATCGCTCATAGTCCCAACCACACAGGAGACTGAGGGTGGAGAATCAAGTGAGCCTGGGAAGCAGAGGTTGTAGTGAGCCGAGATCTCACCACTGCACTCCAGCCTGGGTGACAGGGTGAGACCCTGTCTCAAAAAATAAATAAATAATGAATTTGTGCTGGGCTACATTCAAAGCCATCCTGGGCCATGGGTTTGGACAAGCTGGATATATAGCATCTAATTTTTTTTTTTTTTTTTTTTTTTGACAGAGTTTTGCTCTTGTTGCCCCAGCTGGAGTGCAGTGTGGCAATCTTGGCTCACCGCAACGTCTGCCTCCTGGGTTCAAGCAATTCTTCTGCCTCAGCCTCCCGAGTAACTGGGATTACAGGAATATGCCACCACACCCAGCCACTTCTTTGTACTTTCAGTAGAGACAGGGTTTCTCCATGTTGGTCAGGCTGGTCTTGAGCTCCCAACCTCTGGTGATCCGCCCACCTTGGCCTCCCAAAGTGCTGGGATTACAGGCGTGAGCCAGTGCCTGGCCAACATAATTATTTTTTAAGAATTTTAACCTGAACACCAAGAAAACGTTCACAAGCTAGAAGAGATAATCTTAACATTTCAACAGAAGAATAAATGTGTGAAAATTGCCACAAAGTTTTCAAACAAAAATGATGAGGGAGTTTGCCCTTCCATATATTAAAACTCACTATTAAAGCCATTTGTAAACACTATAGCATTGGCACAGAAAAAGACAAATAGGTTAATAAAAGATGAAAGAAAACCTAGAAGTAGATTCAAGGACCTATGGAAACTTGACTATATCATAAAGGGAGCGCATCAACCCAAAGGGGGAAAAAAACAGTTTATTTCATATATAACGTTGGCATGACTTGAACGCATCTGAAAGGCCCAGTGTGGTAGCTCACGCCTGTAATCCCAGCACTTTGGGAGGCCAAGTTGAGCAGATCATTTGAGGTCAGGTGTTCGAGACCAGCCAGGCCAACACAGAGATACCCCATCTCAACTAAAAGTGCAAAAATTAAGCGGGCGTGGTGGCAGCTGCCTGTAATCCCATGTACTCTGGAGCTGAGGCAGGAGAATCACTTGAACTCAGGAGGCAGAGGTTGCGGTGAGCCAAGACTGCACCACTGCACTCCAGCCTGAGCTACTCCATCTCAAAAAAAAAAAAAAAGAAAGCATTTGAAAAATATTAATTAGATGCCTCCTTCACCATATCATACTAAAAAAAAAATCCAAGAGAGATGAAGAGTTTTAATGTCAAAAATAATCAATACAAGCTTTAGAAGGAAATACAGGGGAAAATTGTTTTCTTGAAATAGAAAGGGCCTTAAGCAAAACAAGAATCTTAGAAGCCAAAGAAGAAAGACTGAGAGATTTCACTGCAAGAAAATTGTGTCATGGACCGGGCATGGTGGCTCACACTTGTAATCCTAGCACTTTGGGAGGCCGAGGTGGGTGGATCACCTGAGGTCAGGAGTTCAAGACCAGCTTGGCCATCATGGTGAAACCCCATCTTAATAAAAAAAAAAAAAAAAAAAAAAAAAAAAAAAAGAAAGAAAATTGTGTCATGGTGTCATGGCGTCTACATGACAAAAGACACCCACAAAGTCATAGATAAACAAGAGGCTAGAAGAAAATACTTGTTAACACTATGATAACTTTGGGGTTAATATTAATATCTCTAATTTTATTTACTTTTTTTAAAAAATATGGGGTCTCGTTGTGTTGCCCAGGCTGGAGTGCCATAGCTATACACAGATGTGATCCCACTACTGATCAGCACGGGAGTTCTAACCTGCTTCATTTCTACCTGGGCCAGTTCGTCCCTCCTTAGGCAACCTGGTGGCCCTGCACTCCCGGGAGGTCACCTTATCAATGCTGACCTTAGTGTACACACCTGATGGGCATAGCGTGCTACAGCCCGGAACTCCTGGCCTCAAGCCGTCCTCCAGCCGCAGCGTTGTAGCTGGACCTACAGGCATGTACCACTATACCCAGCTTAATATGTGTAATCCTATAAATCAACAGAGAAACAACCCAAAGAAGCAGGAAACATGGTATATAGGCAGGCAATTTATACAGAAAGAAATGCAAATGACCAATAAGGTACTGAAAAAAAGACTCAATCTGTCTAGTGATCAGGGAATTATAAATTAAAGCAATAAAGAGGGCTGGGTGCAGTAGCTCAGGCCTGTAATCCCAGCACTTTTGGAGGCCGAGGAGGACACATCTCCAGCCTGGCAACAGAGCGAGACTCCGTCTCAAATTAATTAATGAATTAATTAAAAATAATGAGATATCTTTGACAAAAAATTAGAACACTCTCAGCATCTAGTCGTTGTGAGAATGTAGAGAAATTTGCACACTCACACACTGCTGACCACAGTGTGAGTTGCTTTAGTTTTTGGAAATTTAACTGTCGATATGTGTTAACATTAAAATTCATACCCGGCAATCCTACTTCGAAATATGTATTCCATCGAAGTAAGAGCTTCAGTATTTATGGCCTGTCTCATGCCTATAATCCCAGTACTCTGGGAGGCCAAGGTAGGTAGATCACCTGAGGTCAGGAGTTTGAGTCCAGCCTGATCAACATGGTGAAACCCCACCTCTACAAAAAATGCAAAAATTATCCGGGCATGGTGGTGGGCACCTGTAATCCCAGCTACTCGAAAGGCTGAGACAGGAGAATCGCTTAAACCCAGGAGGCAGAGACTGCAGTGAGCCAAGATCGTGTCACTGCACCCCAGCCTGGGCAACAGAGTGAGACGCCATCTCAAAAGATAAAAAATAAAAAAGCTCCAATACTTAAATGTACAGGGTTTCAGTCGCAGCATTGTGCACAAGAGTAAAAACTGGAGGCCGGGCACAGTGGCTCACGTCTCTAATCCCAACACTTCGGGATGCTGAGGCGGGTGGATCATGAGGTCAGGAGATCGAGACCATCCTGACCAATCTGGTGAAGCCCTGTCTCTATTAAAATAAAAAAAAAAAAATTAGTGGAGCATGGTGGTGCATGCCTGTAGTCGCAGCTACTCAGGAGGCTGAGGCAGGGGAATTGCTTGAACCCAGGAGGCAGAGATTGCGGTGAGCCGAGATTGCCCTCTGCACTCCAGCCTGGTAACAGCAAGACTCCCTCTCAAAAATAAAAATAAAAATAAAAAACTGGAAACAAATTGAAAGTCTGTCAAATAGGGGAGTGGCTGAGCAAATTTTTGTATACGATGCATACAGTATTATGCAACTCTTAAAAGAGGTAAATCTCAATATATTAATCCAGGAAGATATCCACAATACCCTTTAAGTGGAAAACAATTTGCAAATTAATATGTATACTATAGCTCCACTTTTTAATATAAAACAATCTGATATATGATTTGTGTTTCTAGAAAATAGGAAAACAGGCCAGGCAGAGTGGCTCATGCCTGTAAGCCCAGCACTTTGGGAGGCCAAGGTGGGTGGATCGCCTGAGGTCAGGAGTTTGAGACCAGCCTGCCCATCATGGCGAAACTCCATCTTTATTAAAATACAAAAATTAGCCAGGAGTGGTGCATGCCTGTAGTCCCAGCTACTCTGGAGGCTGAGGCAGGAGGATGGCTTGAACCCAGGATGTGGAGGTGGCAGTAAGCTGAGATGGCACCACTGCACTCCAGCCTATGCAGTGCACCACCACCACACACACACACACACACACACACACACAGGAAAACAAAGGGTTCACTTGCAATTCCATGATGATGGGGCCTGGAGGAGTTTGGGGAGAAACCTGAAGGAAGGAAGGAGAGCTAATTGTTTTCTTTTCTTTTTTTTTTTTTTAATTTTATTAATACCTTCTTTTTGAGAGAGAGAGAGAGAGAAACCCTGCAGTACACCCAGGCTGAAATGCAGTGGTGTGATCATAGCTCACTGCAGCCTCAAACTGCCGGGCTCAGGTGATCCTCTTGCCTCAGCCTCCTAAGCAGCTGGGACTACAGGCATGCCCTACCACACCCCTCTAACTTTCTTATTTTTTGTAGAGATGGGGTCTCTCTATGCTGCCCTGTCTGGTCTTGAACTCCTGGACTCAAATGATCCCCCACCTTGGCCTCCCAAAGTGCTGGGATTACAGGCATGAGGGACCTCACCCAGCCTTAAGTGTTTTCTTGATGCTGCTCTGTGTCGTTTTACATTGTCTTGATCAATATGTGGTACTTTTCTGATTTTTTAAAAATACCATAAAAAGCTGAGATAATTGTGTAGAGAGGTAGAAAGAGGACTTCACTTTTTTTTTTTTTTTTTTGAGATGGAATCTCTCACTGTTGCCCAGGCTTGAGTGCAATGGCACAATCTCGGCTCACTGCAACCTCCACTTCCCCAGTTCAAGCAATTCTCCAGTATCAGCCTCTTGAGTAGCTGGGATTACAGGCATGTGCCACCATGCCTGGCTAATTTTTGTATTTTTAGTAGAGATGGGGTTTCACCATGATGGTCAGGCTGGTCTCGAACTCCTGACCTCATGATCCACCCAATAAACTCAAAGTGCTGGGATTACAGGCATGAGCCACACTGCACCCAGCCGAGGACTGCACTTTTTTTATACTGGTGATCCAAAGCAACAGAGCACAGGCAGAGTGAACAATCCAGCTGCAGCTGCATGGGGAATGGAAGCCACCATGGGACTGCAGTGTGGCTTCTGATTTAGAGGACAGTCCAGCTCCATGTCCCTCATGGTGTCAGACAGCCCCAGGTCACCAGCCCTAAGTGCCCAAACAATGCCTCTCTGGGTCTGCCGTGCCAAGAGGGGCACCCGTGTCCAGCTTGGGAGGTCCATTTCTTCACTCTAAGGTCACACTGCAGGTCCCCAAGCCTTTGGCCCCAGAGGCACCTGTCCCTTAACTTCCCCTTAAAATTAAATCTTACATTCTTACAAACTGCCCCAATAACTCAAACTCATGTAACGAAATTCCTTTACTAGTAAATATGCTGACTTGGAGACATTTTGCTTACTCAAGGCTGTGCGTTGGTTAAAGGCCTTCAACTTATCCTTGCTGTCTCTTCTTGAGGAATCACCTGCTGCAGGCTTGGCTAATCATAAACCAAGGGGGAAAAAAAGTCAGAATTCACAAGAGAGTTCACTTTAAAATTTAAAAGAAAATTGTGGGAGGAGGGGCGAGTATTGTAATTTACCTCATCCACTTTAAATTTGTTGAATTTAAATTGAAGGGAAGTTTGAGATTTGCACAAAGACAGGAACCTTTGATGGAGACTTCCATCTGGGAAGCAGATTTATGAGGCCTTTGGAGATGCAGAATAATTTTCCTGTGATGAAGCCCGAGCAAGACCACCTCCTCCACCCACTTCAAACGGTGTGTAGGGCCCAGGCAATGCTAAAATGCACAGAGACATACAGACGGCAGGGTTTGGGAGGTGTTAGGGTTGAAACCTAAATAAAGCAAACTTTTAATGGTGAGTTCATAGAAATGAGCTTTTCTGTACGTGCTTTTATTTTTTAATGACTTCTCAACCAGGCGGCTGCTCGGGACCTTGAAAGCTCAACTTGAAATACAGGGAAGGAAGTGACAGAGTGATGCGGCCGGGCAGGTGCCTGTCTCAAGTGGAACACGGGCAGTCTGTTGCAGAGGAGCGGGAGGGCTGGCAGGAGCCCCAAAGTCGTGCCGGAGCGGCTGGCTGTGCTCTCCACAGCCTCCCCTACAAACCACATGTTGGCCAGTAAACAGAAAGACCAACCGCTTGACGTGCCCTGAAATGGAATTACCAGTGGGCGACAGAATAGCAAGATTCAAAGCAGGAAGCAAATAGCTTTCTCTACAAGTTTATTATCAGAAACATTTTTCCATTCTTTTTTTTTTTTGCTTTGCTTTTGCAATACAGTGATGAAGGAGGACCCCAAAATGCCATTCTGGGGAAGTGGAAAGAGTATCAATTCTCAGTGCTAAAGATGACACAGGACATAAAAATAAAATATAAAAATAAATAGACAAGATTGAAAGGAAGGACTGAAATAGATATTTGTACCCCCATGATCATAGCAGCATTTTTACAACATGGGTGAACTTTGAAACAAGCCAGTCACAAAAAGGCAAATACTGCATGATTCCACTTATAGGAGGTCCCTAGGAGTAATCTCACAGAGACAGAAAGTAGAATGGTGGCTGCCAGGGGCTGAGGGAGGGAGAGTGGGGAGTTGTTATTTAATGGATACAGAGTTTCAGTTTAGGGACATGAAAAAGTTCTAGAATGCCAGGTGCAGTGGCTCAGGCCTATAATCCCAGCACTTTGGGAAGTCGAGGCCAGCAGATCACAAGCTCAGGAGTTCGAGACCAGCCTGACCAACTTGGTAAAACCCCGTCTCTATTAATAATACAAAACTCAGCCAGGTGTAGTGCCATGCACCCATAATCCCAGCTATTCGGGAAGCTGAGGTAGGAGAATCGCTTGAGCCAGGGAGGCGGAGGTTGCAGTGAGCCGAGAGTGTGCCACTGCATTCCAGCCTTGACAAAGCGAGACTCCATCTCAAAAGAAAAAAAAAAAGAAAAGAAAAGGTTCTAGAGATGGATGGTGGTGAGGTTGCACAACATTATGAATGTACTTAATGCCACTGAACTGTACACTCAAAAATGGTTAAGATGGTAAATGCATGTTACATATGTTTTACCTCAATAAAAAAAAATAATAATAAGCAGTCCAGGCGCAGTGGCTGATGTTTATAATCCAAGCACGTCAGGGGGCCAAGACGGGAGGATCGCTTGAGACCAGGAGTTTGAGACCAGCCTGGGCAACACAGGGAGACCTTGTCTCTACTTTTTTTTTTTTTTTTTGAGACAGCGTCTCACTCTGTCTGCTAGGCTGGAGTGCAGTGGCATGATCTCAGCTCGCTGCAACCCCCATCTCCCAGGCTCAAGCAATTCTCCTGCCTCAGCCTCCTGAGTAGCTGGGATTACAGGTGCAATAACTAATTACTTTTAAAAATAAGCAGGCAAGAATACCTCTTACATGAATTCAACAAGCACTATTTGGGCATCTATTCCACATTAAGCACACACAAGCAAGCCAAGCCATGCATCAAGAACACAGGACTAGTAATCTGATTCAGGTTTGGCGCACACACTCCCAAATATCTCAATGAAAACAGAAGAAAGTACACTCAATTATGTAAAAATCTCCCTCCCAAAGTTGGGAATCCTCAAGACAGCATACATCTTCCAAATATCTGATTCGCTTCTCTGCTAATTGAATTTCCAGGCTTTCATCATTTTTGCCTAAGGTCAAAAATATGCTTGCAAATAATCAATGAAAATGTGTTGAGGGTAGCAGGCACATTCACTTTGCACACTCACAGTTATTAAATATAACTGTGATCTCAGGCACCTTCGTAAGTCGCTGAGCTCCTTGGAGCCCTCCCACTTCAGTCTGAGAGAATGGTCCACATCCAGACCAGGCTTTCTTCAGGAGAAGGAGAAAAATGCAAGGGACGAGAAAGTAGGAGTCTCTGAGGGTGATTCCATAAGTCAACAGTCAAGTTAAAAATGAATCTCATTCTCTTTAAGTTCCAGTTCACAAAAGAGCTTATGGCAGTGTGTTGCAGTGGAAAAAGCTAGATAGAAGTGACCTGTAATCTTAACTCCACCACGTAATTAATTATATGATCTTGGGTAAGGGCAAGTTTCTGAACCTTGTAGTCTCAGACTTCCAATGGGGGAAATACAGTTGAACCTTGAATAACTTGGCTTTGAGCCATGTGGGTCCACTTACACGCAAATTTTTTCCATAAAAGTTATCCCAAGTGTGCCTGCCTCTCCTGCCTCCTCTTCCACTTCCTCCAGCTTTTCCACCTGCGCCAGCCCTGAGACGGCAAGACCAACCCCTCCTGTCCCTCTTCCCCTAGACTACGAAACATAGTGAAGACAAGAATGAAGACCTTCATGACGATCCATTTCCACTTAATGAATAGTAAATCTATGTCTTCTTCCTTATGCTGTTCTTAATAATGTTTTGTTCTCTCTAACTTACTTTGCTGTAAGAATATGGCATATAATACCTATAATATATAAAATAGGTGTTAATCATTTATGTCATCAGTAAGACTTCAGTCAACAGTAGGCAATCAGTAGCTAAATCTGGGAGAATCAAAGAGACATTTGGATTATTTACTTTGCAGGGGTGGCATCAGTGCCCCTAACTCTCATGTCATTCAAGGGTCAACTTCATTTTTTTTTATTTGAGACAGGGTCTCCCTGTTGTCCAGGCTGGAGTGCAGTGGCATGATCATGGCCCACTGCAGCCTCAATCTGGACTCAAGTGATTCTCCCAGCTGGGCCTCCTGAGTAGCTGGCCCCACAGATGCACACCACCACGCCCAGCTAGTGTGTGTGTGTGTGTGTGTGTGTGTGTGTGTGTGTGTGTGTGCACGCGCACACAGGCACGCGCGCGCGCACAAAGTCTTGCTATGTTGCCCAGGCTACAACTCTTGGTCTCACGCAATCCTCCTGCCTTGGCCTCCCCAAGTACTGGGATTACAGGCGTGAGCCACTGCACCTGGCCTGGTCAACTGTAATTATAATGTCATGGGGCAGAGTTCTTAATGTCGGGGACTCGGGAGGGCAGACTGCACTCCCTGCCTCCCCACCTCTTCACAGAAGTCCTGCTGGGGGTGGAGGGGCAGACTGTAATTGACATGACCTGTGTATTTAAAAAAAAAAATACCAAGTAATTATAATACACAACAGAGGATCATTATCACAGTAAATTTGGGAGGATCTAATGTGGAAAGATGTTGAATGCATCTGGCAGAGCACCTAATAAGCTGTCAACCTTATTCATATTAGCTTCTTTCAGGCCTCTAAACAAAATGCTTTGGAGTGAAGTCTCTGCTGGTCAGGGTCTAACATTCTTTCTGTATGTCTTCAAATCTCTCCCTTCCAAGCTCTTTCCGTGTATAACGCACATAGAGCATGGGGCTTAGCCTTTGTCGTGCATGTATTTGCTCCCAAGTTATATTTCTTGAGCATCTTGTATGATGAATTGGGTTGGCCATGGCAGCCTCCTGTTGGCTGCTGAAACCGTGGAAACTAGACAAGGAGCAGACTTCCTTCTTAAGAACCAAGCATGCGGGCATGGCCCATCCCCTAGCCACCTTAGCCGAGCAGCCTTATCTGCTGAGGGTTGCCCTGGTCACAGGTCTCGGGGCAGTCCCCCCATGTGGAATGAGGACACCCTGGAAGCTTGTCCACTCACTCTTTTGCAGCTATAACTGATATTTCCATTGCATTTTGCTGTGGCTTGGAAGTAAACCAAACTGAAAGTAACTTGGGCAGAGCCTGAGAGGTCATTCTTGCCTACCTTTGAATCCAGAACCGACCTTAGGCCCGAAGGGGAGTAGAGGCATGAAAAACCTGGAGAGGCAACTTAGCATAATGGTAACAAGCGTAAACATAAAGATCAGCAAGACACACTTTCAAACATTGGCTGCATACTTTGAGAGGCCACGGCAGGAGTGCAGTGATCACCTCACTCTGTCGCCCAAGCTGGGGTGCAGTGGTGTGATCTTCGCTCACTGCAACCTTTGCCTCCCGGGCTTCAGCAATCCTCCCACCTCAGTCTCCTGCATAGCTGGGACTACAGGCATATACCCCACAACACCCGGCTGATTTTTGTATCTTTTGTATAGACAAGGGTCTTGCCATGTTACCCAGGCTGGTCTCGGACTCCAGGGCTCAAGCGATCCTCCCGCCTCAGGCTCCCAAAGTGCTGGGATTACAGGTGTGAGCCACCACACCTGGCTTGGAAATGTAACCTCTCCGGGTCTTGGTTTCCTCATCTATAAAATTAAAAATTAAAAAAGCTCACAGGGTTTTGTGAAGGGTAACTGAGATGAAGCATACAGCACAAGGCTTGGCATATAGTATTTGCTCAATAAATAATAACAAGCACTATCAGAGGAGTAAGACTCAAGCTTTGTGCTTACAGCAATAATGCTAACATGTGTTGGGCATTTGCTGTCTGAAAGGTACTGTGTTAAAGCTCCATTTATGTATATACACACTACCTCAAGATTCACAAACATTATATAAAGTGTTATCTTCTTTTTGAGGATGAAAAAGAAAAAATAAACAAAGCCTGGAGGGGTGCAGTAGCCCGCGTAAGGCTGCAGACAGAGCAGCGAGCAGACCAGCTCTTCTGTAACACTGGAAACCACGATTCCATATCCACCGAGGCAAGGTGTTTAATCCTTACTACCAAATAAGGACATAACGGCAATGCCCACTTGACCTCCTTTGTCAAAGATCAAATATGATGGCTAAGGAAGGCTCAGTTTCTCTAAAGAGGGGTACACAGGCCAGACAACGTCATTACTAAGAGAGGTGAACTCTGCAGAAATAACGCACAGTCTAGCAGGGGAAGACAGACAAGTGCACGAATAGCTATAACCCAGTGTAGGAGACGATCCACCGTAACAGCAGCACCCACGGAGTTTCAAAGAATACACTTGCTTTTATTTTAGTTAGCCTTGGTATAAGAGGCTTTTTTTTTTTTTTTTTTTTTTTTGAGACAAGCTCTCTCTCTACACCCAGGTTGAAGTGCAGTGGCATGATCATGAGCTCTCTGCAGCCTCGACCTCCTGGGCTCATGTGATCCTTCCCCCTCAGCCTCCCATGCAGCTGGAACTACAGGTGTGCACCACCATGTCCGGCTAGTTTTGGGGTTTTTTTGGTAGAGTAGGTGTCTCACCAAGTTGCCCAGACTGGTCTGAACCCCAGGGCTCAAGCGATCTACCTGCCTTGGCCTCCCAGAGTGATGGAATTACAGGTGTGAGCCATTGGGCCCAGTGGTATGAGAGGCTTTACGAGAAATAGCCATAATGTTCATGTATAATTTATTTCCTTTGCATTTGTTTCCAGTTTTTTACAACTGTAACAACAGTTGACAAACAAGAAATGCAGACATTCAAGGTATACAATGTGATGCTATGCTATATGTATTCATTGCAAAATGATTACACAATCAAGCTAATAAACACATTTATTATCTCACATAGTTATTTTGCAGTGAGAACTCTTAAGATCTACTGTCTTGGCAAATTTCAAGTAGATAATACTGCATTATTGACTATAGTCATCATGCCGTACATTAGATCTCCAAGACTTATTCATCTTATAACTGAGAGTTTGTATTATTTGACCAACATCTCCCCATTTCCCACTCCCCAGTCTCTGGTGACCACCTTTCTACTCTGCTTCTGTGAGTCTGACTTTTTTAGATTCTACCTACAAGTGAGATAATGCGATATGCAACCACCAGAAGACCCTGAATAGCCAAAGCAATCCTGAACAAAGCTGAAGACATCATACTTTCTGATTTCAAACTGTATTACAAAACTATAGTAATCAAAACAGTATGGTAGTGGCATAAAAACGGACATGACACATAGACCAATGAAACAGAATAGAGAGCTCAGAAATAAACCTAGGCATATGCAGTAAATAAATCTTTGACAAGGGCACCAATAATCCACAATGAGGAAAAGATAGTCTCTTAATAAATGGTTCTGGGAAAATGAGATATCCATATGTAAATGAATGAACTTGGCCCCTTATACTGAAACTGACCCAATAGTCCCATAGACAGTTCTTTCTGATAAACATAGAAATTGACCCTGTTGACCTTAAAGCTCAAAATTTATATTTGAAATTTAAAAATATATAAACATTTATTATTATTTTTTAATCTGAGTTCCTTCCTCAGGAAATTACCTTCAGGCCTCTCAAAAAAAAAGAAAGTTATCAAAGAACTGAAACTCACCAAATCACAGAATCCTGACAATGAGATGCTGGACTTCTCATTCATTAGGATTTCTTCCTTGTTCCTCCTTAGTTCCTGTTTTCTTACACATTGTTACGTTTCTTCTCTGCTATATAAACCCCTAATTTTAGTCAGTCAGGGAGATGGATTTGAGGCTGAGCTCCCGTCTCAGCCTCAGCACCTGATGAAAGCCTTGTTCCTTGGCAGTGCTTGTCAGCTCAGTCACTGGCTTTCTGTGCTGCAGGCAACAGGACCTAGATCAAACCCCTGGTGTTTCAGTAACAATACCATACACACAAATTAACTACGTTTTATTCAGACAACTGTACGTCTTGAATAAATTGGTCATTTACCTAGGGAACAGCAGGGAACTCAACAGAATTCTCTTTTCAAGGCCCCTCCTGCTCCTGACAGGAAGGGACTGGGGCAGCCTTGTGAACAGCAGGCAGGGCACAGGCAGGACCCGGGACACACCATACCATACAGGGTCAGAGCAAGGAGGATCCTTAAAGACCAAGTGGTCCAACCCCGAACCTTACCCGATCAGCAGGAGAACTGGTCAGTGATTCCTCAGCCTCTTCTGGAATATTCTCAGGGGACTTACCAGCCATTCCCAACCTTCTTCTTCCATGAAGCTGCAGTTCCTACCCTGTGGCTTCTGATCATTTAACCTCTGGTGTAAATCTCCTTAAGGGTAGCCTTAGGAGGGTGTTCATGGATCAGGTTCTTGTACTGGCATTTAGGAATGTACAACTAAGAATGAAATTCTTTTGTCAAAATTCTTCTTGACAATGGGTGCTAACAGTATGCGTTATGTGTAAACGCCATGATGTTCCTGATTTACTGCATGTGGGACCATCTGCACTTGCCCACTGTGGCCTTGGTCAGCCTGTCACTGATTCTCCCCTCCTACACTCCTAGCTGTGTCCATAGACCCTTCCCTGTCTACATTTAGCATCCAGGATCAGAGGAGAGGGAGACAGGACCAGCTACCGGCAAGAGGGGTTTATGGACCGTCAGCTCACACCTCTGACACTTACCATCCTCTCCGTCCTATCGCATCCAATTCTATTAATTCACCCAGCTGTGGTCTTGTGTCTGCTCCAGACCCAAACCCCTCCCCTACATTTCAATTCTGGAAAAGGAAGTCTCATCTCATTCCCCTCGTTCGGAGATTTCTGGAAATCGATTTAGTATCCCAGTCCTTCTAGAATTCTCCCAGCAGGGGCTCTATTTTGTTTTCACAAGGGTATGGAGCGCACCACTCTGACAGCCCACATGCCCCCACCTCTGCTGACCAAAGCCCCAGGCAGCCGGAGACGCCTGCTCTTTACCATCTCACCTTGCCACCTTGATCTTGGCTTACTGACCAGATAGCAGACACTGCCCAAAACACCTATAGACCAGCCTAAGAAGGGATGGTGACCCCACCCTATCCCCATCCTTCAACGATGTCTTTACACTTAAGAGTTTTAAATGCGATCAGGTACAGTGGCTCATGCCTGTAATCCCAGCACTTTTGGAGGCTGAGTGGGAGGATCACTTGCACCCAGAAGTTCAAGATCAGCCTGGCAATACAGCAAGACCCTGTCTCTACAAAACAATTTAAAAATTAGTGAGGCATGGTGGGGGGCACTTTAACCGTAACTAATTAGGAGGCTGAGGTACAAGGATCTCTTGAGCCCAGGAGTTTGAGGCTGCAGTGAGCCACAATGGCACCACTGCACTCCAGTTTGGGTGACAGAGTGAGACCCTGTCTCGAAACATAAAAGTATATAAAAATAAATAGACTGGGCACAGTGGCTCACGCCTATAATCCTAGCATTTTGGAAGGCTGAGGCAGGCAGATCATGAGGTCAAGAGTTCAAGACCAGGTTGGTCAATATGGTGAAACCCCGTCTCTGATAAACATACAAAAAAATTCGCCAGGCATGGTGGTGCATGTCTGTAGTTCCAACTACTGGGGTAGCTGAGGCAGAAGAATCGCTTGAGCCTTGGGGGCAGAGGCTGCAGTGAGCTGAGATCTCGCCACTGCACACCAGCCTGGGTGACATAGTGAGACTCCATCTCAAAATAAATAAATAGATAGATAGATAGATAGATAGATAGATAGATAGATAGAAAGAAATAGAATCAAAAGATAGGCCTGGCATGGTGGCTCATGCCTGTAATCCCAGCACTTTGGGAAGCCGAGGCAGGTGGATCATTTGAGGTCAGGAGTTTAAGACCAGCCTGGCCAACATGATGAAACCCTTTCTCTACTAAAAATACAAAATCAGCCGGGCATGGTGATGCATGCCTGTAGTCCCAGCTATTCAGGAGGCCGATACAGGAGCATTGCTTGAACCCAGGAGGCGGAGGTTGCAGTGAGCCAAGATAGTGCCACAGCACTCCAGCCTGGGTGACAGAGCAAGACTCCATCTCAAAAAAAAAAGATAGTTGAGTGGCAGACAGAAGCGGAAACGATGCAAACAATGGCAGCACGCAGAAGCCATGAGGCAGCAGCCAACTGAGGAAGGAAGGAGTGTGAAACAGCTGGGGAGTGGGAGCAAAGGCAGAGGGAACTGGTCTACCATAATCAAGGGAAACGAGGGGAAGGGGCAGGCCCAGCTTCGCCCCACTGCCAGGGGAGAGCGGCTGGCTGTGAGTACAGCACTCCCATGAGGTTCCCCACCTTCCTTCTTGGCCACCCTTCACCCAACCCCCATCACCCGTGGCAACCTGCCTTGCCCTCTGCTCTCTACTACCTGAAATAGCTGAACTCACTCGGCCAGGATTCACTGCAGCACCAGAGTCCATCCTTGAGGCATGACCCGGCCACCCAACCCCGCTGTGTCCACTAAGCATGGCAGCCTGTGGCCCTCCCCAATTCCCAGAGACAGCATGGGCCTCCCAGCCAGACCTGAACTCTGCAGCTGTCCCATCCTCTTCGGGCACATTGTGCAATTTTTTCTGTGGTTAATTTCCTCATCCCTAAGCTGAAAGTGACAGTACCTGCTCCACATACCCACAGCGGGGCGAGGGGAGGGCGTGCTGTTAGAAAGACCAGCAGATGCAGGCGAGTGGGAGGTAGTTTTATAGCTGTGATAATCACCACCCACCATCAGTGCATCGAGCTCCGTGCGAGTCCGTCCCTTGCTCGTCCTTCACCTCTGCCCTCTCAGGGCTCCTGCCCTGCGTCCTGTCCTTGTGTTCGAGCTCCTTTGCTCCACAGGACAAACTCCCAAACCTTGTTCTCACTGCCTCGCTCTTCGCCTTCGCCTTTGTAGAAGCTGAACTTTTCCAACAAATCTACTTTGCTTGGGGTCATCGCCATCACCCAGAGAGGCAGTAGCATCAGCCAGCACCCACGGGCGGCACAGGTGAACAAGGACGGGTGGGGTCAAACCTCAAGGATTTGTCCTTGAGTCCATCACATTGTTTGCTTTCCCCTCTTTTAAACGTTCGCACCCTGCACTTCCTCACTCACAGACATGTCGGTCGACTGCACACGCTGGCTCCAACTGACCTCATTTTTCTTCAGAGCGTCTGAAGGAATATGGTTCTCAAATGGACCAGCATCAGCATACCCTGAGAACTTGTTAGATGTAAATTATCTGACCTCAACCCAGACCTTCTGAGTCCAAAATTCTGGGGTGGAGCTCAGAGCCAGCTCCCTGGGTTTAACCAGCCCTGAAGGTGGTCCCGATACACCGAAGCTTGAGAACCACGGTCCTATGTTATAACTTTGTCATCTCCTGACTGCACAAAGTCCACCCCTGTGCCTCTCGGGCTCCCATCCTGACTCGGTTGGAGATGTGTCTTTCAGGCAACTAGGATCTGATCCACATCAGCCTTAAGAAGGCCAACTACAAGCTGGCTCCAGCCACCGCTGTCTCCTTCCCCATCCCTGGGCTGAATTCCCATAATAGCATCCCTAGATGCCCTCCTTCCTCCCTGAGCTCACATTCCTCCTCACCCTCCCTTTCTCTTTTTTTTTTTTTTGAGACGGAGTCTTGCTCTGTCAGGCTAGAGTGCAGTGTCACAATCTCGGCTCACTGCAACCTCCGCCTCCTGGGTTCAAGCAATTCTCCTGCCTCAGCCTCCTGAGTAGCTGGGATTATAGGCGAGCACCACCACGCCCAGCTAATTTTTGTCTTTGTAGCAGAGACGAGGTTTCACCATGTTGGTCACGCTGATCTTGAACTCCTGACCTCGTGATCCACCTGCCTCGGCCTCCCAAAGTGCTGGGATTACAGGCATGAGCCACCACGCCCGGCCCTCTCTTTCAAAGATAAAAAGTCCTCTTACATCCCGGAGAAGACTGCTGGGGTGCAACAAGCCGGACTCTGGGCTTGGAGTCAGTGGCTCTGGGCCCCCCCACTTGCTAAGTATGAGCGGAGGACAGCTGGTTAAATGAGCAGCAGGCATGAAGTATCTGACCCAGGGCTCAAAGTATCTCCACACGTCGCTTCCCAGGACCGTGCCCAGCCCCTCTTCCCTCCTCTGAGTCTCCCTCATCTCTAAAACCGGGATGGTACTACGTGCCTCACACAGGCCAGATCTTAAGTCATATACAGAACAAGACAGTGGACACTTTGTAAACGTCAAGACGTGCCAACCAAAGTGTAGCTTATGGCCGGGCGCAATGGCTCATGCCTATAATCCTAACACTTTGGGAGGCCAAGGTGGACAGATCACCTGAGGTCAGGGGTTGCAGTGAGTCGAGATCACACCACTGACTAGCCTGGGCGACAGAGCGAGACTCTGTTTCAAAAAAAAAAAAAAAAAAGAAAGAAAAAAAAAAACAAACACACAAACACACATCATGACACAGCTCTTGACCTTGAAGAGTCCAAAGTCTGGAGAGAGCCAAACAAACAGATTATAAAGTGATGCCTGTGATTAAAAAATAAATAAAAAATAGAAGAGAATGCAGGTAACCAGTGTTTTGGGAACCAGGAAGGGATCCTTCTGTGGGGCTAGGAGATAAGGCAAGGTTTATGGTCCTGAGGACGCCGAAGGCTTCAGGGATGAAAGCAGGGACTCCTGCCTTATAAAATAGAACTGATCCCTTTCACCTCTTTTTCTCATCCCCCAACAGCTCACTTTACTGAAATGCAGACATCAAAAGCCACGTGTTTAAGGTTTCCTATCAGAATTGCGAAATGGTTGTCTAGAGAGGTACGGATCCCACTGGACAGTGAAACAATGTCAATTTCACTGAACCCTTTAGCAGCCTGCCCGCTCTCACTGAAACAATAAGGTCACTCTGATAGGTAAAAATGGAATCTAATGATTGTGCTAATTTACATTTCTTATATTACTAGTAAAACTAAACATGCTTTCAAGATTAATGGCATGGAATTTGTCTTTAATTGACTCCCTTTCTGTCCCCTGCCCCAGGCCATGTTGTTTTTTTCTTTGATGTCTCTACTTTGTCCTTGTCTCTTCATCTCTAATCTCTGATGTCCCCTGCCCAATCCAGGCCCACATCACTGATCCCCTATTTTCCTGGCCTAACTTGTCCCCTGGCCCCAGTCCTCCAGCCCACTCCACGCACCTGCTTCTCCTGCTAAGACACCTTCCATCAGATCACTCCCTCCTTCAGAAGCTCTGAGGCTCCTGGCTGCTCAACAGACTGAGTCTTCTGCTAGCTTTCCAGGCTGTCCAGAGAGGGGGACCCTTCCTGCCTGTCTGACATCCAACCCCCGCCACCCCCGTCTCAGCCCGGCCCCTTCCCATCCCTGCATCCCACCCAACACTGCTCTTCCTTTAAGGCATCACACTTCGGAGCTCCTCTCGGCACCTTTTCCTGGTTACAGGACAGTAAATCTACAACTTGTCCTCCTGAAGTTCAATGTAAGTTAGCCATTTGTGACCAAGAACACAGTTTCCTCTAGAAACATGTTAACTGCTGACAGCCTGGGTCGCAAAAGCAGCTTAAACCCAGAATAGAGCTGAACCACAGTGCTGGCGGCCCCTTCCCACATTCAGGCATGATACTTCCAGAGATAGCACATCACATCAAAGGGACCACAGCTTAGTAAAGTCCCTGCCCTGGCACCTACTTAGAAGGAATTTAAGAAGGTTATCTCATTCTCTCTAAACTTTATTTTCCTTGGTATCACAAGTTGGGGGTTCCAGGAGAGAGACATTGAGATGGAGTTTGGCTGGCAAGATATTTGTTAGGAATCAACATTATGGAGGAATCATGGCCAGGCAGAGGCACCAAGCCTCAGCCAACCCAATGGAAAACTCTGGAACCTATGTGGCCATCAGAGTTGTCCCCTGTTGGTGAGAATGGCCAAGATTTATCCCCCTGCCTGGATCAGTCATCAGTGTAGACTGCCTAGGGTGTACACTGCATAGAAGGGGCCGACTGCTGCAGGCTCTGGGCCGCACACCTTCCTAGCCACTGCACTTGTTTGTAGAAGGAGGTAATAATAACATCGCAACTGCCCTATGCTGTTGCAATGATGAAGTAAGAGAAACATTTAGCCCATAGCCTCTCTGGCACAGAATAGGAGTTCAATCAATGCTTGCTGTTATTGTCATTGTCATCACAGGTCGAGTAAGAGCTGGAGGAAGAGTCCTCCCCTTCAGTAACTCACCAAGCGCACACACTGAGCACTTACTCTGTGTCAGGCACTGCTGAAGGATCAGGAGTGCTGCTCTGAGGTTATAGGTGGCCATGGCAGGCCTCGCCCAGAAGAGAAAACTTGAACAAAGACTTGAGGAGGCAAGAAACAGAGAAGACAGTCATGCAACTGCCCTAGAGAAGGCCTAGAATGTTCTAGGTCAGAGGGGCTGAACAAAGTGAGCCCGAGGGAATGGGGTGGGAGTAAAGCTCAGACAGGCAACAAGACTGCTTCTGGGGTGGAAGGGGCGTATGCCAAAATAAACCCAACTCAGATATGATCAAGTCTCCAACTTAAAGCACAGAAATACAGGGGCAGAGCAACATGGTAACGCCTTGAGAATATCATCAGCAAAAGTAAGGCTGTGGGAGACACTATGGGAAAAGTGACCTCATTCCTTCAAAAACAGCCAGAAACTGAAAAGTTGAAAGAAAGAGGTGATGAAGAGGCTCCTGTAGATTAAGACTCAAACAGATCAACAAATCCCACTAGAGAAACTTTATTTGGATCCCAACTCCAGCCAGCAAACTGTCTTACAACAAATCATCATCATCTTGAGAAAATGTAAACAATGGCTGGACATTTAACAATAATTGCTACAAATGATTTGTAGGCATCATAATGAAATTGCTTTGTGGGCTTCTTTGAGTCCTTCTCTTTGAGAGACAAGTACTGAAATAGTTATAGATAAAATAGCAGGATGCCTGAAACTTGCTTCAGAAATAATCAAAGGGTGGGGGAAAGGAGGTGGAGGTGAAAAAAAGACTGTCTAGATTTGGTAACTGTCGAAGCTGTGATGGGTACATAAAGGTATATTATGCTGTCCCCTCTACTACACTGTTTTGTGTACATTTGCAATTTCCCATTTAAAAAAAAAAAAAAAGTTGCAAATACACCTGCCAATGATTCTGAAGCATCGCCTCAAACTCCTCCTTCAGGACACTCCCTCCCCAGTGACTACATTGACTGGAATCCACCCATCCCCTCCCTGGAATCTCTTGGACATCCTGAGACTCTCCAATGGTCACTGAATGGAATGCTGATTTTCTCCAGTGCTTAAAGCCAAAAGCAGGTTTTTCCAGGCCCACCTGACCCTCAACAGCTTGAGGGCAACCAGCCCATGTGCCTGACTGTGGATGCTAAACAACCACTGAGCTCACGATTTCTAAGGGCTAGAAACCCAGGAAAATCTCATGCACATGTGCAACGAAAGACTGTTGATAAGAATGTCTGTAGTTGCTACAGTCCTAATTGCCAACAATAGAAACACCCAAATGTCTATCCACAACAGATGGGTAGGTATAATTACATGATGGAATACTATACAGCCATGAAAAAGATCAAACCTCACATACATGCTGCTACAGAGGTGAATTTCACAGACAAAATGTTGAGTGACAGAAGTTGGACACCAAAGAGTACATATTATCTGATTCCATTCATATGAAGCCAAAATTAGTGTGTTAGGGGAAGGAAGGGCTACTTACCAGAGAGAGGCATGAGGGTTTTTGGGGATGCTGAAAATGTTTTCTACCTTGCAGTTATTTGGAAAACATATATGTTAAATTTCATCAACTATATACTTAAGATTTGTGTGCTCTACTATAAGTTAGATTTCAGTCTTGTGGGTTTTTTTATTTAAGAAAAAAATTTTGTTCTTCCCATCGTCATCAAATGCAGGCAGAAAATAAACATGGGAAAGAAAAAATAATTTTCTAAGAGAGTCTTTTTACTTTTTTTCTGAGACAGTGTGTTGCTCTGTTGCCCAGGCTGGAGCGCAGTGGCTCAATCACAGCTCACTGAGGCCTTGATCACCCAAACTCAAGTGATCCTCCCACATCAGCCTCCTGAGTAGCTGAGTAGCTGGGACCACAGACAGATACCACCACGCCCTGCTATTTTTCTGTTTTTTTAATTTTTGTAGTGATGGGCTGTTGCCCAAGCTGGTCTCAAACTCCTGGGCTCAAGGGATCCTTCCACCTCCCAAAGTACTGAGACTACAGGCGTGAGCCACCATACCCTGTCATTCTAAGGAAGTCTTATGTGTTGGATAATCATATAATATGTTGACCAAATTTGGAGAGTTCTTTTTTTTTTTTTTTTTTTGAGACAGAGTCTCTGTCTCCCAGGCCGGAGTGCAGTGGCAAGATCTCGGCTCATTGCAAACTCCACCTCCCAGGTTCAAGCAATTCTCCAGCCTCAGCCTCCTGAGTAGCTGGGACTGCAGGTGTGCACTACCATGCCTGGCTAATTTTTGTATTTTTTCCCCTCCCCCAATTTTTGTATTTTTACTAGATATGGGGTTTCACCATGTTGGCCAGAATGGTCTCCATCTTCTGACCTCGTGATCCGCCCACCTCGGCCTCCCAAATTGCTGGGATTACAGGCATGAGCCAACACGCCTAGCCAAATTTGGAGAGTTCCAAGAATAAAAACAAGTGCTATTAAGAAATATGTCAGGCTGGGCATGGTGGCTCATGCCTACCATTCCAGCATCTTGGGAGGCTGAGGTGGGAGGATTGCTTGAGCCCAGGAGTTCAAGACCAGCCTGGGCAAAAAAGTACGATCCCATCTCTCTGGAAAAAAAAAAAAAAAATTATAGAAGAAGGCAATATGTCAGAACAACAGGCCTAAGCCAGGCTGTGTGGCCACCCTGATTAATTGATCGAATGTTGATTTCTGGTATCCCTTTCCTGGCTGTACCAGTACCTCTCAGCCGGTCTGCACAGTCCAATCTCCTCTCGGCCGGTCTGCACGGTCCAATCATCTCCTCTCAGCCGGTCTGCATGGTCCAATCATCTCCTCTCGGCTGGTCTGCATGGTCCAATCATCTCCTCTCGGCTGGTCTGCACGGTCCAATCTCCTCTCGGCCGGTCTGCACGGTCCAATCATCTCCTCTCGGCCGGTCTGCACGGTCCAATCTCCTCTGCAGCTTTTAAGAAGCCCCTGCTGGGGAATATTGCTTTCCTTGGGAATTCTGGTTTACTTGGTGGAGAAGAGGGCCTGGTTGTCCTCGCCCCTTCTTTTTTTCTCTTTTAACTTTCCAAGTAGTTCTAATGTGTGGCTAGAGTAGACAATGTTACCTCAGGCACGGGATAGTGGTGACCCACCAAAACACTCAGCCTGTCCCATCAGCTGGCAAAAGAAGAAATAATAATACTAAGGCTGTGTAAAGAAGATAGAGGGACAGCTGCATCCTGTCTGAGTTTCTATTTATTTGCAGGGAAACATGCCCTGTACTTCCATGTTCACCTTGTATTTCAAAGTCTTGTGCCCTGTTCGTTCATTCTTGTCTGTTGAGCTTTTAGCTCTGACACTTACATTGGATGTTTTTAACTTTTTGGTTACTGAAATTATCTTAGTTATCCAAATAAGATGTCCAACCATCCCGGTTTGCCCCGGCCTGTCCTGGTTCTCACCTCGGAAGTCCCACATCCCAGGAAACCCATGTCTCTAGCAGACAGGGATGGTTGGACACTCCCAGTAAAATGCATTACTCTGGAATAGCACTTGTGGCCACATGATTTAAGGAAATGAGATCGTGGATCTGGAAACTGCTAAGAATTCGGGAAAATCTCCAGCCCCAGCACTGCAGACACAATTTAGATAATAACTCTGTTCCACTTTTCCAAATTCCTGTCTACTGTGTGTGGGAAGCTCAGCCTTAGGCCACACTGGCCAGTAGAGCTGACAGGCCCAGGGACATTCCTGTCCTCTCCCATCTCACCTCCCTTCCTTCTAACATTGTGTGAGCACCAAGACAGCTCATGCGCCTCTGTTTCCCACCCTGCGCACAGCAGAAAGACATCGCCAGTGTCTCTCTGCCTTTAACAGGGCCGCTTTTGCTTCCCAGCTCTGAGAAAGCACATCACCCGTGTGCTCAGCTCCTGAACCAGGCCGTTCCCTGTCTTGGTCTCTAAACTGCCTTGAAGATGACCTCTTCAGCCCACCACTTCTGTTTTTTTTTTTTTTTTTTTTTTTTGGCTTGTTTTGTTTTTTAAAGATGGGGTTTCACCATCTTGGTCAGGCTGGTCTTGAACTCCCGACCTCAGGTGATCCACCCGCCTTGGCCTCCAAAGTGCTTGGATTACAGGTGTGAGCCACCATGCCCAGCTCCATTTCTGCTTTTTAAAAAATGTCTTTTATACACACACACACACACACACACACACACACACACACACACAATTTTGTTTTAATCTGACCAGTGGAGTCACATCACATATATTTTTCCTCCCAGAGAAGGTTCACACTCAGTCTTCTTTGCAAGCCAAATACCTTGCATATCTGAAAGCACACCCTTAGATCATGTGGAGTGTTTTTTTAAATATTATAAGAAGGGATTTCTGGGTGCAGTGGCTCACGCCTGTAATCCCAGCACTTTGGGAGGAAGAGGTGGGCAAATCACAAGGTCAAGAGATCAAGACCATCCTGGCCAACATGGTGAAACCCCATCTCTACTAACAATACAAAATTAGCTAGGTGTGATGGCGCATGCTTGTAATCCCAGCTTCTCAGGAGGCTGAGACGGGAGAATCACTTGAACTCAGGAGTCGGAGGTTGCAATAGCCAAGATCACACCATTGCACTCCAGCCTAAACAAGAGCTAAACTCCATCTCAAAACAAAAGAAAAGGGATTTCTGAATTAGATTATTTCAACTGATACTTTGCTGTCAGTTCTAAAAGGATTAGAAAACAGAAAATCCACAGCCACTGTAAGCTTCACAAGTGAGCTGTGAGCCAATTAGCAGCCTCTTCTCCTTTTTAAAAATAAGAATCACAGCTGGGTGCGGTGGCTCACATCTGTAATCCCAGCACTTTGGGAGTCTGAGGAGAACAGATCACTTGAGGTCAGGAGTTTGAGACCAGCCTTGTCAACATGGTAAAACCCCGTCTCTACTAAAAGTACAAAAATTAGCCAGTCATGGTGGCGGGCACCTGTAATCCCAGCTACTTGGGAGGCTAAGGCAGGAGAATCACTTGAACCCAGAAGGCGAAGGTTGCAGTGAGTCAAGATTGTGCCACTGCACTCCAGCTCTGGGTCACACAGCAAGACTCCATCTCAAAAAAATAAGAAGAATCTTTTCTTGCGTCAATATATGATACCCTTCTTCCTCCACAACCTACTCATTTTCACTCACTTAATATGTCTAAGAAATGGTGCTTTGCTTTATGCCCAGTAACAGACCTCAAGAGACATTCCCATGTGGCTGGGAAAGCTTCCCTCTTTCCCTTGCAGAGAGATGTGCATTGCTAGCTGTTAAACTGATGAAGAAGACACAGTACCCAGAAAAGAATAGCCAATGACACTCTTCACAAACACTTTCATGAAGAACAGCAGGCAGAGAAAAACATACCTGCACTAGAACCAATTTTCAGAACTGCTACTGGCCAGCTATGAGACATCTTTTGCCTCTCAAAGCCTTAGTTTCTCATCCATCAAATATGGCATTTGCACAAAATTATCTCCACAACCTTCTTTCTGCTCCAAAATGCTATCATCTTCCTTACTGTATTATTCTTTATTCCTCCTTCATCATTTAGTTCTAAAGCATAGTTCACAAGAATCACGTATACACTGAAAAAATAAGATAATAAATAATTACAATCAGTACAAATTAAAGATTAAACAAGCTAATTTTAAAAATACAAATAGTAAATATATACATTGCAGAGAAAAACAGAAATGGCTGATAAATATATAAAAAGATGCTTCAGGTATAACCTTATTAAGACTGGAGGTAAAAGAATTAAAAAAAAAAAGAAAAAAAAAGATGCTTAACCTCACTAGCAATTAGGAAAGTTAAAATTAAAATGAGATGCCATCTTTTCTCCATTGAATTGGTAAAAATGTAAAAGAATGATAATGTCTACCATTGGCAAGGCTGTGGGGAAACAGGAGTGTAACTCAGCACGCATTCCTTAGGGACAATTTCACCTGTTTAAAAGTAAGAATCCCAGACATGTAAACGTTGTCCACAAACATCTAAAAGTTTAGGCACCTTTTCATCCGAATCTAGAAACCTATGCTGCAGAATATTCACGTATGTTGCACCACTGTGTGTACTTTTAAAAACTCGAATACAAACTAAAGGCCTCTCTACAGGAGAGTTGGTTGAATATGCTTCATCCAAAGATAGATTAAAGGCACTTAGCTTTCCTTTATGAATCTGCACATTGGACTTCAGGATTTAAAAAACACACACACACAGTGGAGGTTAACTCTTCTCTCAGACAAGTACTGTAATTTGCATTTGGCATCTGCCACTTAGAATGTGTAGCTTCTGTCTATCTTGCATTGGGCGTAGAGATCACACTTGAAGGTGGAAGCTTGTTTCTCTACCTTCCATGTCATTCTTTTTTGTTTCTTGGGGGGCTTTTTTCCTTTTTCTTCAGACAGAATTTCACTCTTCTTGGCCAGGCTGGAGTGCAATGGCACAATCTCGGCTCAGTGTAACCTCCACCTCCTGGGTTCAAGCGATTCTCCTGCCTCAGCCTCCCGAGTAGCTGGGATTACAGGCATGCGCCACCATGCCTGGCTAATTTTGTATTTTTAATAGAGATGGGGTTTCACCATGTTGGTCAGGCTGGTCTCAAACTCCTGACCTCATGATTCACTCACCTCAGCCTCCCAAAGTGCTGGGATTACAGGCATGAGCCACTGCACCCAGCCACCTTCCGTGCCATTCTTCAAAATGGTAGCAAGAAATCGGAAGGCAATCAGGTATGCAAAAAGAGAAACCCTGTGACAAGGCTGTCCCTCTGAGCTGAGAGTATCTTTCATGGCTGCAAGGCACACATGTGAGTCAGCCTGAGAAACATCCCAAACAATTGGAAAAGTCCAGGTATCTCCACTCCAGGTAACTTCAGTCTGAACTTCAGTATTTCTTGGGGTCAAAAAAACCACCATAGAAGAGAGAAAAAATTCAGACCAGCTGCAGTATGAGGAAGCCTGGGCAGAAAACAAGCCCATCAAGACAGTGGAAGCGATTCTGTCTTCAAGTTGAAACCAGACCTACACTCCTCAAAAGGGAGAATGCCCAATAAAGCGCAGTGCCCATAAGAAAACCCCACTCCTAATAAGAATATGCATTTCAAAACAGAAGATGAGGCCAGGCACGGTGGCTCACGCTTGTAATCCCCGCACTTTGGGAGGCTGAGGCAGGAGGATCACCTGAGGTCAGGAGTTCGAGACCAGCCTGGCCAACATGGTGAAACCCTGTCTCTACTAAAAAATACAAAAATTAGCCAGGCATGGTGGTGCATGCCTGTAATGCCAGCTACTTGGGAGGCTAAGACAGGAGAATCGCTTGAACCCAGGAGGCGGAGGTTGTAGTGAGCCCGCCACTGCACTCCAGCCTGGGTGACAGAGCAAGACTCTGCCTCTAAAAAAAATAACAAAGGAAGATGAGGGGTTCAAAGAGTTTTCGAGGTGACAGACACTTCTCATACAGAGCACAAAAAATGTGTAGCCTTCCCAAGTACATTAAAAATTAACTAAAGGAAGAAAAAATTGTGTTGGGCCCACTCTTGTTTGGGAAATTTCATTACCCTGAAGTTTCTAAACATACTATTCTCTATATAAACAAAAGAGAAGACAGTCTACCTAAAAGCAAGAATGATGGATTTTTATGGAAATAAACTAGACACAGATTCTAGGCTGAATAGCTAATCATTAAATACACACACAGACTGTTCTGGCCATTGGCACACCAATGACAAGATGCCTTTAACAGTCAACATCCTGCAGGTTTGAACACTCCCTCCAGGAACCTAGTGTTTTTACAGACACCAGCCCATTTCTCAGGATGTGCCTAGACTTCCCCCATTTTGTAAGTATAAGAAGTGAGATACCGAAACCTACCTGACTGACCTCCCCAAGGTCACAGAGGCGTTAGGGCAGCAGAGCGCAGAGCAAACATCTGGGCCTCTTGGGAACCAGCATGACAAAAATTATATTTGAACCTTTCAACAACCGTTTTGGACATGATCTTTCTCCAAACCACATTGTAATAAAGTTGTCACTTTGGTTCCAAGAATGCTCTTTGATGGTGAAGAGTTCAACAAGCCTCTTCCTCTATCAAAACTGGTTTGTCCAGATGTCCTAGCTCAACAGGTGGGAGGAAGGGCAAATGGGGAACCAGGACCTACAAACCGAGCCAACTCAAAACAGAATCCAATCATCACCCTAGCAAGTTTCCTCAACCTGGGTGTGAGATTAAATCCCATTCTGGGCATAAGTCAGAACTTTTACTCTCTGTGTGAACAGCAACCAACCAGCAAAATCCTAAGACATTTTCTCAACATCCCTTAAAATTCATTGCTCCTTCATTCCTACAAGGCCCTACAAGATCTCGTCTCAGTTCTTGGCCCCAGGCATCTTGAACTAACACCAGCCAGGGAATGTTCTGTGCTCTCTCTCACCTCTGGGTCTTTGCACATTCGTGTCTCTATCCAGAAAACTCTCTTCCTGGTACCCTCATCTACACCACTTCTTACTCACCCAGCTTGCCCCCATCTTAGAGGTCACTTCTTCCAGGAAGCCCTCCTGGCCTCTCTCTGTTATGTGTTTCTGTATCACCCTGTATTTCTCCTATCATAGGACACAAAATGATCCTCCCATGTATTACCTGGTAATTTGTCTGCCTCCAGTATTTAAACCATAAACTCCATGAGGGTGGGAGCTGGCTCTTCTTTCTCATTGGATCTCTAGCACCTTGCATAGCAGCTGATTGTAGATAAATGAGCAAGTAAATATATGAAATTAACAAACATTTATGATTTACCATTACAGCAGGCCTGCTGCTGGACACTGAGGATAGATAAACTTATGTCCTCTGCCTTCAGATAAGTTGTCATCTATTAATCCATAATGATTTCTTATCTTTATTTCACATATAGATAGACTTTTTATAAAAACACAGCTACCCAACATGAGCCCTGAAGCTGGTTATACCTAGAATGAGAATGTCCTTCTCTGTGCTGTCAGTGGTGTCTCTGAAATGTTTAGACCCAGATCTGGCCTTTAAACTCCTGCTTTTTGAGAACCAACAAATAGATGAGAATACTCTGTACTACAAGCAAGCATTGTGCCTGCTGGCTTCAGGCTCCCCAGAGAAATGAGATTCCAGAAGTTCATCTGTTTTGGGACTTTTTCTATTTTGTTTTTTTCATGGAGAAATGGTCTTGCTCTGATACCTGGCTAAAGTGCAGTGGTGAGATCACGGCTCACTGCAGCCTCCAACTCGTAGACTCAAGCAATCCTCCTGCCTCAGCCTCCCGACCGATTAGCTGGGGCCACAGGTAAGTGTCACCATGCTCATTTGTTTTTTGGTTTTTTTTTTTTGAAACACAGTCTCGCTCTGTCACCCAGGCTGGAGTGCAGTGGCACGATCTCGACTCACTGCAGCCTCCACCTCCTGGGTTCAAGTGATTCTCCTACCTCAGCCTCCTAAGTAGCTGGGACTACAGGCATACACCACCACACCTGGCTAATTTTTGTATTTTTAGTAGAGACGGGGTTTCACCATGTTGATCAGCATGGTCTCCATCTCCTGATCTCGTGATCGACCTACCTCGGCCTCCCAAAGTGCTGGGATTATAGGTGTAAGCCACCACACCTGGCTATTAGTTATTATTTTTTGCAGAGACAGGGTCTCCCCATGTTGCCCAGTCTGGACCCAAACTCCTGGACTCAAGAGATCCTCCTGCCTCAACCTCCCAAAGTGCTGGGATTACAGGCCTGAGCTTCTGTGCCTGGCCTCAGAAGCTGGTCTGAATACGAATAAACATCGAGTGAGAAGTGAGACAGAGGTTCTTGTTTTATTTGCAGCTGTCGTTTCCACAAAAGAACTACAAAAAACACAGCACCTCCGTCCCTTCTGCCTTCTTTACTAAAAAGGAACACAGTCCACAGACCCTGGACTTGATCTTTCTGAGCTGTTTCTAAACTAGGCCCCACCCCACCTGACCCCGTGATACCGTGACCAAGTCTGTGGTTCTCAAAGGTGGTCCAGGGACCAGCGGCATCAGCGTCACCTAAGAACTTGTGAGAAATGCAGAGTCTCAGGCCCCACTCCACACACTGAATCAGAAACACTGGGGTGGGGCCTGGCCATCAGTGTTTTATCAAGGGAACTCTGATACATACTCAAATGTGAGGGCCACTGCGTAGTTCCTTATCACAGCACTTACTGCAAGCTGAGTCATCTTGCTTATTTCTTTAAATGTCTTCTTTCTTGTCCTCCTTCACTGGAGGATTTCAGCCGCATGAGAGCTGGGACCTTGTCCGTGTGGCTCAGGGCTCTGCACCTCCTGTGCCTTAGAAAAGGGCCATCACATCATAGGTGCACAGTAAATATTTGTCGAATAAACAAACAAATCTTCCTCTATTTGCTTGTTTTCCTCAATTTCCGAGGAGCTGGCCCTGAACAGTCCCCGAAGCTGAAGTACCCTTGTGAGTCATCTGGGCAAGCGGCTGATTATCTAGCGGGTCATAAGGCTTCAAGGACAGGAGGTGAATGGGGCATAGCCTGGCTGCATGTCCCCATCACCCAGATCCCCAAGGCTGGAGTACTCCCTCACAATCACGCTGAACTCACCTTTCCCTGCTTCAGAGGCCCAGGTAAACCAACTCCTGGCCACCCATCCCTCTGCAAAGTCCTCCCTCCCTCGGGGCACCCCCCTTCTCTGCTAACTACCACGCCCAGGGAAGCAGAAGCCAGTTGTCACTACAATGTGTAAAGTCCCACCTCTAGGTTTCACAGAAAAAAACGCAGATCTTGGGGGAAGAGACAAGGGAAACAGCCACTGAGAAACAAAGAAAGATCATCGCTGCTTCTCCCACCAGCCGGGGGCTCGTTTGATCTCAGGAAACCCTCATAAGCCTAAAATGTACACATCATGATGATTGTTCCTCAAAATGAAGAAACTAAGGTTTAGAGAAAAACTTTTCCAGCCAGGCGTGGTGGCTTACGCCTGTATTCCCAGCACTTTGGGAGGCCGAAGCGGGTGGATCGCTAGAGGCCAGGAGTTCGAGACCAGCCTGACCATCATGGTGAAACCAAAAATACAAAAATTAGCCAGGCATGGTGGTGAGCACCTGTAATCCCAGCAGGAGAATCGCTTGTAACCCGGAGGCAGAGACTGCAGTGAACTGAGACCCCAGTGCTGTACTACAACCTGGGTGACAGAGAAAGACTCGGTCTCAAAAAAAAAAAAAAAGACAGAGAGAAAGAGACAATAACTTTTCCAAGATTTTACAGTGGACCATAACCCTAACTTGGCTCTGACCCCAAAGCCCTTCTTAATCTCAGGCCCCTCCCTTCCACGACCCTGCCGGGCAGTTTACCCAAACAGGGAAAGAGAAAATGCATTTTCAGGAGGGAATAAGCCAGGCCACTTGAGGAGCCAAGAGGACACCTGGCTACTGGCTTCTCCACCCGCCGCCCTGCCCTGAGGCTGCCACGCCTCTCTTCCGGGATTTGCCCTGGGCCTGCCTGGGACGGTTAATATTAACGGGGACTGAGCACCCTCAGGTTCCCAAGGCCCCTGTGGAAGGTGGGATGCTGACTCACAGCCTACGTGGCAGCCACATGTTGCCACAGCTCCCGGCAGCAGCAGCCAGCAGGCACCTCCTGTGTCTTTCAAGCTAATGGGAGGAGACCCCTGATCAGGGCAGGAAAGGGGAAGCTGCTGTTTTCAGTGTCTCCGTTGGAGGAGGGAGGCTGGAGGGTCTGTTAGCAACGGAGGGAGAGGGTATTCTGAGCAGCTTCGCAAAAAGCTTCTCCGAAATGGCTTCCCACTGCCCCCTCTGCCTTTTACAGCTCTAAAGGATTGATCCACTTTTGCCCAGTCATACGCAGTGGGAGGTTGGGGTGCTGTGGCATGAAGATTTACAAAAACCGCACTGGCACTGACTAGGAAGGGCTTGATGCTACCCTGCAGCATGCTCAGAACCTCCAAAGAGAGTCTGAGGGTTCCAGAGGCCAAGGCTCCAGGTCAACCCGCCCTTCGCTCCACCCTCACCATCTGTCCAAACAGCACCTGGGGCTTTCACGTTGAAAGGTCTCTAGGTGAGGATGGGGAAACTGGACTCCCTCCTGCCTCGGTGTGCCTCCCATCAAATTCAAATGAAAAGGTGATGTGCAATTACAAACAGGAGAGAGAGTAGGACCAACAAACTTAAATCTCATTATGCTGAACAGAAGCTTGCCCTGCGTCTTGTGGATGCCTCTAAACCTAAGAGACTGGGCGGTGCTGAGACAGGCATGTGTATGTTGGCACTCGTGCGGCCATCCTCTCCACTCTCATGTTCCCAAGAGTGTTAGAATCTCAGTGAGTTCAAAGACAACCACTCCCACCCCTGAGCAAGGGGTGCTGGAGGGAGGTGAAATCGGGCAGGGGGAGTTCAGGGAGGCAGACAAGAACCACCCCTGGGCAGAAGGGAGGGTGCCAGGCAGCAGCCACAGTCAATCCAGCCCTCGGCCACAGCCCTGAAATAAAGCCCTGGCTTTTGGGAACTGGAACTCACGTCACTTCTGCTCCGCTACAACATGCCTGCGTGCTCCATGCTGTGGGCGCTGGCTCGTCATCCCTCTGATTCACACCGTTATTAAAGCAGCACTTGGGCAAGAAGCAAAATCATCCAGGACCCAGCACTCTAGGCGAAAACTGAGGAGTGTGCAACCTTGGAATGCACAAATGGATGGGGAAACAGATGGTGTGGCCGCTCAGGCCACTTTCTGTTCCAATATCTACATGTTCCCCTGGAGCAGAGGAGAACCAAGGTGGAGAAACTGAGCTCTCTCTGGACTGTGTTGGCTTCTCCCTGGCATCACCCTTTCCCATTGCTGTAATGCCCTGACTTAGGCACCAGAACCAAGCCTCGGGGCCACAGCATCCCTCGTCACCCTATGCCCCCGGTCGCAGCATGCGGCTGACACTGATGTCAGGCCTGCAGTCTGAGTTAGCTGTGCTGGGGGCACAGATGCTAAGGCTCCCTCGCATGACCTTGGTTTTGACAGTGGGTTAAAGTTCAGGAGCGGCCTGGTAAAAACATCCCTAGTGATAAGCTGCACCTTTCCTGGCAGATAACCCCAGCACGAGAGAAAACATTTTACAACACCTCTGAGCTGTCCTTCCAGCAGCCTGGCTCCTGAAGGCCTCTAACCAGTCTTTCTGGTACTGATCACCAATTTCAACTGGATTAACAGCATTTTAACATTTTTTTCCAACATAAACAATGAGCCTGGCGTTTTATTTTCCAACACACTGCTTCAACATCCAGCTTATTTTTAGTAAAATAAACTGCCTGTCTTCCAAGGGGTGTTTTCAGACATAAGGCCAAGGAGATGTTTCTGCTTTCAGGCTGCTCGTGGAATCAGGGTTTGGGATTCACCAAATGGACCCAAGAAATGTTAATTTCCAGAGTTACCCCTGAGTTCCAGTGGCTGGCAGCGGGGAGACAGGTATAGGGCTCTTCCCAGGGATCTGAACTTTGTCATCTAGCCAAAATGTTCAACTGGACCTAGAATCTAAGGATCCCCTAGTATGGGCCATCAAAACATCCAGACGGGAGACTCTTACTAGGTGTAGCTGACTTGAGTAAGGGGGTCCAGGATACAAAAATGCAACCCAAGCCTTCGTGAGCTTCCGGGGAGTTAGGAAGACATGAGCAAAACACAGAAAAGATAACGGAATAACAGAGTTGTAGCCGGGCGCGGTGGCTCACGCCTGTAATCCCAGCACTTTGGGAGGCCGAGGCGAATGAATCGTGAGGTCAGGAGTTCGAGACAATCCTGGCCAATATGGTGAAACCCCATCTCTACTAAAAATACAAAAATTAGCTGGGCGTGGTGGTGCACGCCTGTCGTCCCAGCTACTCAGGAGGCTGAGGTAGAAAAATTGCTTAAACTCGGAAGGCGGAGGTAGCAGTGAGCAGAGACCACGCCACTGCACTCCGGCCTGGGCAACAGAGCAAGACTCCATCTCAAAAAAAAAAAAAAGTAAAAAGTAAAGAAAAGAAATACAGAGTTGTCGGACCCAAAGCCTATCCAGTGCGGTCATTGTTTAGGTGGAAAGCAAGCAGCTTAGATTTTTAAAAGCAGGTTGTGGGGGGCAGGCGCATAGAAGACAGGCAGGTGGGGAGCAGTGGGGTCTGTTGGGGTCACTTGCAAACGTGGCACTTTGGGAGGCCAAGGTGGGAGGATCAGTTGAGCCCAGGAGCTTGAGACCAGCCTGGGCAATATGGAGGGAGTCCATCTCTCTAAAAGAAAAAAAAGATCTTTTTTAATTTAAAAAAAAATAATAAAGAAGGCAGAGTAATCATTATGGGCTGTGGGTTTGGAAAGGGATGGTGGCACAAAGAACTTGCTAACGAGGCTTTGAATCCGACTCCAGACTCCAGTGGTCTGTGAGGTGACTTCCCTCCATCCCAACTAGAGACTCTAGCTTACCATCATTTTTCTCTCCGTTGTGCCTGCTCTCCACCTGCCTCCCATCGCTGTGTACCTACCCACACAGACAACCTGGACTCATCCCAGACTCCTCCTCCCCGCTGCCCCGTGTCCAAGCCCAGCCTGCTGTACCCTCAAATTGACTAACAGGCCAGCCCTCCTCACCACCCCAGGCGCATGTTGCCTTCGGCTCAAGTGCTTTTTATTTCTGTTGCCTTCTCCTTGGCTGCCCAGACTCTAGTCTTGGTGCCCTCTGACTTTTCATAACAGGTCAGTCTTGCTAAAACAGTCTTCTGCTTGGCCAGACATGGTGGCTCACACCTGTAATCCCAACACTTTTGGAGGCCAAGGCAAAAGGATTGCTTAAGCCCAGGAGTTCAAGGCCAACTTAGCAAGACCCCATCTCCACCAAAAAATAAAAAATTAGCTGGCACAGTGGCACACATCTGTAGTCCCAGCTACTCAGGAGGCTCAGGTGGGAGGATTCCTTGAGCCCAGGAGTTTGAGGCTGCAGTGAGCCATGATCATGTCACTGCACTCCTGCTTGAGCAACAGAGCAAGACCCTGTCTGCGAACAACAACAGCACCAAACAAACAAACAAAAATAATAATAATAATAATCTTCTACTAAACCCTTCAGTGGTGAATGTACATGAAACCCTCTCTTCAGGCTGGGCACAGTGGCTCACCCCTGTAATCCCAGCACTGAGGGAGGCCGAGGAGGGCAGATCACCTGAAGTCTGCAGTTCAAGACTTCAAGTCAACATGGAGAAACCCCGTCTCTACTAAAAATACAAAATTATCCGGGCATGCTGGCACATGCATGTAATCCCAGCTACTCAGGAGGCCGAGGCAGGAGAATCACTTGAACCCAGGAGGCGGAGGTTGCGGTGAGCCGAGATCGCGCCATTGCTCTCCAGCGTGGGCAACAAGAGCAAAACTCCGTCTCCAAAAAAAAAAAAAAAAAAAAACCCTCTCTTCAAAGCATGGCTATAAACAGAGAGACCTGGGCTTTGCCCCAAGGTACCGAGCTGTCATGTACATAGCATTTTAAAATAATGATTTTAAAAGCTTAGCATGTACTTAGCAAGACTAATTAGTTAAAATAGGAAGCTGCCAGATGGTGCATATTGTTAATGACACCCATTGAAGGCCACCCAAGAATGCTCCTAGTTGATTTGAAAGTGCGGTTTCCTGTTGCGGCCCCTGCATCCATGTCGTTCATTTGGGGTCTGCAGATGAACCTTTCAAGGTCAGGCCCAGGTACCTTCCAACCTCCAGGTACACTAAGTTCCACTCAGTTTTGATCCACTTGAGGGTGTCAGAAAGGACCGTGCTCTCCCCTCCCTCCATGCCTGAGCATGATGCGGTTCGCTCGGATTTCCCTGGTGGCCCAGCGATTCTCCATCAGGGCCGATTTTTGTCTCCCAGAGGACATTTGGCAATGCCTGGAGACTTTTTTAATGAACACAACCTGGAGGACGCAGGGTTGCCATCACCAGCATCTAGAGCGGAGAGGCTGGGGATGCTACTAAACATCCTACAACGCACAGGACGGCCCCCACAGCAGAGAGTTATGTAGCCCAGAATGTCTACAGTGCCAGGGCGAGAGCGCTGGTACAGATTCAGCTTCACTCTCCCCAGCCCTGCAGCAGACTTGCTGTGTCAAATCCAAACCTCTCCTGCAGCAGTGATCACATTGACTGTGACTGTTTTCTTCTCAGCCCCTTTCCTAAGTTCCCTGAGGGCAAGAAATGTGTCTTCTTCATCTCTTTTTTTTTTTGAGACAGAGTCTCTCGCTGTGGCCGGGGCTGGAATGCAGTGGCAGGATCTCGGCTCTCTGCAACCTCCACCTCCCAGGTTCGAGCAATTCTCCTGCCTCAGCCTCCCAAGTAACTGAGATTACAGGTGTCTGCCACCACGCCTGGTTAATTTTTTGTATTTTTAGTAGAGACAGGGTTTCACTATGTTGGCCAAGCTGGTCTCGAACTCCTGACCTTGTGATCTGCCTGCTTTGGCCCCCCAAAGTGCTGGGATTACAGGCGTGAGCCACTGTACCTGGCCCTCATCTCTTTATGACACAGAACATGGCACACCATAAGGTCTCAGTGACTGACATGCAAAGAAAAAAACGAGTGTGTCGCTCAAGGCCAGAAGTAATTATATAATGCATGTAAGAATAACATCTCCCCACCAGAATTCACACAATCTCTTATTTACACTATCATGAGTGACAAGCAACATATAATCACTAGTGACATTTACCATATGAAGACTGCCATGTGCTAAGTATCCCAAAGAACACAGATACTAGACAATATTGTTTTTCACTTCAGCTTACACATTAAAACTAGCTGGTGAGTCAGTATATCAAAGTCAAAGGAGTATTTCAAATACCAACTATTGCTCTTAGCCAACCACAAAAAATACATATGCACGCTCAGTGCATGTGCTGTCTTGAGAAAAGTGAGGAAACAGAGGTGGGAATGTCCGTCAGAACATATCCTTGGGAAGACTGTATAAAGGAAAAAGCTCTCAGAACCCCAGGAAGGGGCGGGGCACAATTGTGGCCGGTCACGGTGGCTCACACCTGTAATCTCAGCACTTTGGGAGGCAGAGGCGGATGGATCACCTGAGGTCAGGAGTTCAAGACCAGTCTGACCAACATGGCGAAACCCTGTCTTTACTCAAAATATAAAAATTAGCCAGGCATGATGGCAGGCACCTTTAATCCTACCTACTTGGGAGGCTGACACAGGAGAATTACTTGAACCCAGGAGGCAGAGGTTGCAGTGGGCCAAGATCATGCCACTACACTCCAGCCTGGGCAACAGAGTGAGACTCTGTCTCAAAAAAAAAGAAAAAAAACCCTAGGAGGAGCTACCCTTCCACTTGGCCACAAAGCAGACACGAAACCTGTAGAAGGAAAAGGGCACAATTTCCCCAAAGCAAAGCGTCCTCTACACAGCTGACTTACCCTGATTCCAATGGCTAATTCAAGTACATTGGTAGGGAAGCCCATGTGAGAAAAAGTGAGGAAATGTAAAACAAATCTGCTCTTGTTCCACCTGGCTTGACCAAATGTCCGTCCCTCTCTCTCTTTTTATTTATTTATTTATTTCTTAAAAATTTAACCAGAAGGGACTCCTACCTGACTAAGAGTGGAACCCAAGCCACTGCAGTGAAAGGGCAAAATTTTAGGTCCTGGACTAGAGTAAGGTCAGTCTGCCTATCTTCTTGATAACACCAAAAATAATTCTGGGCTGGACATGGTGGCTCATGCCTTGTAATCCCAGCACTTTGGGAGGCCAAGGCGGGCAGATCACAATGTCAGGAGTTCGAGACCAGCTTGGCCAATATGGTGAAACCCCATCTCTACTAAAAATACAGTAGTCTCAGGCCGGGCGCGGTGGCTCACGCCTGTAATCCCAGCACTTTGGGAGGCCGAGGCGGGTGGATCGCGAGGTCAAGAGATCGAGACCATCCTGGTCAACACGGTGAAACCCCGTCTCTACTAAAAATACAAAAAATCAGCTGGGCATGATGGCGCGTGCCTGTAATCCCAGCTACTCAGGAGGCTGAGGCAGGAGAATTGCTTGAACCCAGGAGGCGGAGGTTGCGGTGAGCCGAGATCGCGCCATTGCCCTCCAGCCTGGGTAACAAGAGCGAAACTCCGTCTCA
>NW_022437010.1:4446963-4476669 GCF_009761245.1 Sapajus apella | reverse complement strand
TGGGTAACAAGAGCGAAACTCCGTCTCAAAAAAAAAAAAAAATACAGTAGTCTCAGCACTCGGGAGGCTGAGGCAGGAGAATCGCTTGAACCCAGGAGGAGGAGGTTGCAGTGAGCAGAGACAGAGCCACTGCACTCCAGCCTGGGTGACAGAGTGACACTCTGTCTCAAAAAAAAAAAAAAAAAAAAAAAGAATTCTGAAGATGCTGGTATCCCCAAGCCTCAACACAAATGCCATCAGCATCAAAAATGCCCTTTATCCAAGTGACTATTTATCCAAGTGACTGGGTAACAAGGCAGTCACCCAGACCACTGGATAAGGAAGTGCAGACATTAATCACAAAATGTGAAGTCAATGAGCAGGAGGAAAAAGACAGACTCGGCACCAAAGAAGCTATTTGGAGACCACGCACCTTCCCACGCATGGATTTCTTGTTCATTTTACAAAGGGATCACGAAGAGGTCCGTGCCTGTTGTCAGGAGCCTTCGGGTTACTGCTGGTCCCCAGTCGTCCCTGTGGAAGCCATGTTCCATAGCAGTAGACCAAGTTCCATAGTAGTGGAGTTGGAAAAGAATCCTCAACCCTTGTCTTTAAGTCCCCAGATTAGACTGAGCCTAACCTCCTTGGCGGCTTTTAAGTACCCTTATCAAAGAGACAAATAAGAAACCTCAGACTGAAGGCAGATTCACCAGTGGAGCCAAAGTCATCATCAGAAGTGGCATTCTCTCCTATGGGAGGACCAGGGCAGTAATCCCAGCCACTTGGGAGGCTGAGGCAGGAGAATCACTTGAACCCCGGAGGCAGAGGTTGCAGTGAGCCAAGATTGCACCACTGCCCTCCATCCTGGGCAACGGAGCGAGACTCTGTCTCAAAAAAAAAAAAAAAATTTTTTTTTTTAATGTTGCTTACCATTGCTGGTGGGAATGTAAAACGGCCCAGCCTCTGTGGAAACCAGTCTGAGGGTTCCTCAAAAAGTTAAACAGAGAATCACCATATGACTCAGCAATTCTCCTCTGGGTCTACACCGAGGGAATTGAAAGCAGAGACTTGAACCGATGCTTGTACACTCATGTTCACAGCAGCACTATTGGCAATAGCCAAAAGACGGACCCAACCCAGGTGTCCATCGGCAGGTGAATGGATGAACAAAATGCGGTCTATCCACCCCATGGAATATGATTCAGCCCTAAAAAGGAAGGACATTCTGACCCATGCTACAGCATGCATGCACCTTGAAGATGTTATGCGCCGTGAAATAAGCCAGACACGAAAGGGTAAATATACTTCCATTCACACAAGGCACCTACAATCATCAAATTCCAAGAGACAGAAGACAGAATGGCGGTTGCCAGGGGCTGAAGGGAGGGGAAAATGGGAAGCAATTGTTTAATGTGGACAGAGTTTCAGTTTGGGAAGATGAAAAAGTCCTAGAGATGGATGGTGGTGATAGTGGCTGAAGAACATGAATGCATTTAATTCATGTTGTAAGAATAATTGAAATGGTAAATTTTATGTATATTTTGCGATAATAGAGGAAAAGAAAAGCAGAGCCTGCCCTAAGGACAATCCAGTCCTCCAAACCCTTAATGCCTGGGGCCACCCAGGCCCTGATCCTTCCTACCCAGACCTTAAAAACCATCATGCTCATAGCAACAGGGAGATGTTAAAGGCTTTGGAGGATGGGAATTGAAACCAGCTGGACAAGATAAACACATTTCAGAAAGGGGAAAGAAAGTTCCCAAAGAGTCTTCATCTTCCGAGACTGAACTCATAAACCTAATTGTGTTGATATGAGCCAAAATCCGTAAGTGCATAAGTATCTCACTGGCAGGACAAAGGTGACACTTTTTTCCTACCTTTCCCAGGCCTTTTGAAGTATGGGGACAGGAGACGGTCCCTCACCTTCAGCTGCCCATGGTTCTTACCAAAACTATGAGAGAGGAAGGAGTTTATGTGCAAAAGGAAAAGCGTCGGTAGAACGCAAAGAGGAAGGGAGGAAAGGTAAATGCGTGTAAGCAGCTGGGACCAACAAGCTGGTACCAGAGCACAGCCACTGTGTCTGTGATTCACTAATCCAAGAAGTCGGGATTAGAGCGTGGAAGAGGAATTCGTGTTTCTGAAAGTCCTTCTGCAAAATTGTAGCCTCTTGTCTTGAACCAGCATCGCACACCACTTTATCACAGTTGAAAAAAAATTACATCAACCCCAGAAGTACTAGCAACGTGCAGAAAAGCACAGAGCGGGAGATTTAGGGTAAGAGCGCAAGGAGCTTCTCTGAAGGAATACCTATTGTACTGCAATTTTAGCTGCACTACTTAATGGTCAAACATTTTCACCTGCTTTACAGAATGCAAACCCATTCTCAGTAATACTTCATGATGCAAGAAATGTATGCACTTAATTAAAATAGATTACATCCACACCTGCAGAAGGCTCATGCATGTATTCCCAACACTTTGGGAGGCCAAGGCAGGAGGATCACTTGAGCCCAGGAGTTTGAGACCACTCTGGGCAACATAGTGAGACTTGCCGCCCCGACTCTGAGAACCCCCATACAGCTTCCAGCCTCTACAAAAAAAATTTTATTTTTTTAAAAAGAAAACAGATTTTTACATGGTACCTGACAGTATTTTGCTACCTCTTTAACAAACATAACAATTTTTTTTTTTTTTTTTGAGACGGAGTTTCACTGTTGTTGCCCAGACTGGAGTGCAATGGCACGATCTAGGCTCACCGCAACCTCTGCCTCCTGGGTTCAGGCAATTCTCCTGCCTCAGCCTCCCGAGTAGCTGGGACTACAGGCACGCACCATCATGCCCAGCTAATTTTTGTATTTTTAGTAGAGACGGGGTTTCACCTTGTTGCCCAGGATGGTCTCGATCTCTTGACCTCGTGATCCACCCGCCTCGGCCTCCCAAAGTGCTGGGATTATAGGCGTGAGCCACCGTGCCCGGCCAAACATAACAATTTTTAAAAGAAGGTGCAGAAAGGAAGTATTCTGCAAGCTTTAAATTGCTATTAACTTGTAATTGTTAGTTAACTTGTTTATCAGCCTGCTAGGGTTGCCAGAAGAGAAGATCACAGGCTGGGTGACTTAAACAGCGGAAATTTATGTTGCCACAGTTTGGAGGCTGGAGGTCCAAGATCAAGGTGCCAGCAGGGTTGGTTCCTGGCGAGGGCTCTCTTCCTGGCCTGTAGACGGCGAACTTCTCACTGCATCCTCGTGTGGCCTTTCCGCTGTGATTGTGCAGAGAGAGATCACTGGTGTCTTCCTCTTCTCATAAAGACACCAATTCTGTCAGATTAGGGCCCCACCCTTCTTACCTCATTTAATCATAATTATCCTTTTTAAAGCCTGCCTCCAAATACAGTCACGCTGGGGATTGAAGCTTCCACATAGGAACTTTGGGGAAATCCAGTCCAATCCATCACAACTTGCTGCACTATTTGCCTAGAAGTTTACAGTTTTGAAATCACTTTCATATTTCATTTCTTATCCTTGCAACACATCTGGAGATAGACAAGCAGGCACTGCCCCATTATACAGAGGAGGAATCCAAGGGCCAGGGGAGTCCACAACTCACCAAGGATAGGAAACTGTTCAGTGGCAGAGCAAGAATTCAAATCCAGGTCTGCGGGACTCCGAGATCCTTCACAAAAATAAAAAAAAAGTCACTGGTTCCTGTAAAAGCATATGTAATGTACTTAACACTTGTGTGACACTTCACTGGGGGAGTACAAAAGTGAGAGGCCCCACTGGAAGGAAAAGGAGGTGACCTTGGGAGTCAGAAACACAGACATCTGTGCCCATGCATCCACAATGCCATACTTCCCTGCCCTCTTACCTTCTCTCATATATAGTTTCCCTTCTGTATAGAAATTAGGTGATCCCCTGTTCCCCACGGCCTCATAGCCCACGAGGAGCTTGCCCTCCTCTGAGATGTCTCCACCACTTGCCTGAAAACAAATCCCTTTCTGCATAGAGAATGGTTCAGTTTCATGGATCTCTGCCATCCCTGCTCGCACCTAAGTCTAATTCCGTTCTGCACTTTCTTGGCAGCAATCGTTCCAGGTTTTCTATTTGTTTGGGGCTTTTGTTTTGTTTTGAGATGGAGTCTTGCTCTGTCGCCCTGGCTGGAGTGCAGTAGTGCGATCTCCGCTCACTGCGGCCTCAACCTCCTGGGATCAACAGATCCTCCTGCCTCAGCTTCCCAAACAGCTGGGACCACAAGCACCCACCACCAAGCCTCACTCATTTTTTGTATTTTTTTGTAGAGGTGGAGTTTCACCATGTTTCCCAGGCTGGTCTCAAACTCCTGTCCTCAAGTGATCCATCTGCCTTGGCCTCTCAAAGTGCTGGAATTACTGGCAAGAGCCACCATGCCCAGCCCAGATTTGTTTTTAAAAGTCCTCCCCAGAAAATAGAAAAAATTTTTTAAATTTTTTTAATTAGAAAAGACAAAACAAAAAAAAATAAATATAAAATAATACAAATGTAACAAATAAGTCTTCCCCAAACCTTACATATTCCCCAAATCTTTCTCTGTGGAGAAAAAATCATTTTATTGATAACAGCCTAAATCTTGGTGATATTGCAACATCCTTCTCCCAAGGCTGAGAAAGCATGAAGCCAAGAGCTACAAATCTCTGCCGTCTGAAAGCCAGAAGGCCACATCTCCCTCGTCCAGGGCATGTGTTCCTGTGCAAGAAGAATGGAAAGTGTTCCTTGTTTTTGTTTGCGCTTTCTTCTAGGAGATTTTCCAAAATAAAGAGATCCTGCAAGCTGGCACTTCCTGAGTATGGGGAGATGGAGCAAACGCCCCTCCCGTAGTGCAGTATTGTGTATTACACACGTGTTAGGAACACAGTGTCCAAAGCAGTAGTGATTTGACCATGTGTTGTGTTCCAGATGTGAACACACAAGTTACTGGACTCGCTGGGGAGAAGATCCCTGATCCCTCCTCAATCCAGCCTAGCCCAAACCTTGATGCTCTGATAGACACGCAGCTGGTGGATACTGTGGACAGGCACCCTCTACACAAGCTCTGCTCTTTAAACATTTACCTCCTTTGGGTTAATAAATGCATGTCAGGATGACAATATCATTGTTTCAATGGGTGTACTAAATGCAAGAGATCTCATGAAAACAGGCTGTGTTTTCAAAGCTGTCTTTAAGTTTTAGGTTAACTATCCTAGTTTGTGCAGAAGTTGAGGGGTTTTCTCAGGATGCAGAACTTCAGGTGGTAAAGCTGGCAGAGTCCCAGGCAAATGGGGACAGCTGGTCACCCAGTTCCATGATGGGAAACTTGTTGAGCATTGGGGTATGCGTGGCCTTTGTGGGTGGGGGGTTTCTTCTTGGTTAAGTCACCTCATTTTTCTGCACTTCTTTCTGCATTTGTCCTAAAGCAGGGATACTAGTACTAGCCTCGGAGTTCCCCTGTGTGGTTAGGGATTCCCTTTGTGTGAGTGTGCAGCGCATCAGGAGGGGTGATGGGCAGGTTGTGATGAGCCAAGGTGCGGCTGGATGATCCTGGTGCTTCACACCGTGGCCCTGTGTTTCCATTTTGATGGGGTATGCAGGCCAGGAAGGGTTGTGCCATGAGTCATGAGGGCAAAGCTGAGGTCAGCGTCTGGAACACCAAGTTGGGCTCAGGAATATGAACGAGTTTCAATATAGAAGCAGGAGACTGGGGGTCAGTGCTGAGGATGCTAAGCAAGAGAAGGACAGGCCGAGCATGGAGGGTGTGCAGGCTGGGGCAGGCAGAGAGTGGCCAGTAGGCACAGGAGGCAGGCACGGGAGGCCTGTGTTCAGAGCAGCGGGAAGTTGGAGCTCAGAGACCCCCACTGCCTAGAGGGACCATCCAGGAGCCACTTCAGCCATTTTATTGTCTATTAATTGTACACCATTTAAAAACAGTTTACCTGTCTGGGCACAGTGGCTCACGCCCGTAATCCCAGCACTCTGGGAGGCCAAGGTGGGCAAATCGCTTGAGCACAGGAGTTTGAGATCAGGCTGGGCAACATGGTGAAACCCTGTCTCTACAAATAATACAAAAATTAGCCAGTCCCAGCAACTTGGAAGGCTGAGGGTGGGAAGATCGCTTCAGCCTGGGAGGCAAGGTTGCAGTGAGCCAAAATTATACTGCTACATTATAGCCTGGGAGACAGAGCCAGACCCTATTTCAAAAAACATATACATATATATAATTTATAATATTTCTATATAATGATATATATAATATATATAATGATATATGTAATATATATAATGATATATGTAATATATATAATAATATATAATATTTATATATTATTATATATATGTATCATTTGAAATGCATTTACTGACAGGTTTTTTTTCTGATTTAAAATTACTGCATGTGTCAATTATCTGAAAATTCAAAAATCAGCCAGGTGTGGTGGCTCATGCCTGTAATTACAGCACTTTGGGAGGCCAAGGTGGATAGATCACAAGGTGAAAAGTTTGAGACCAGCTGGGCCAATATGGTGAAACCCCATCTCTATTAAAACTATGAAAATTAGCTGGATGTGGTGGCATGCACCTGCAGTCCTAGCTGCTTGGGAGGCTGAGGCAGGAGAATCACTTGAACCCAGGAGGTGGAGGTTGCAGTGAGCTGAGATGGCATCACTGCACTCCAGCCTGGGTGAAAGGGCAAGACTCTGTTCCCCCACACACACAAAAAAAAGAAAATTCAAAAATCACAATAATTTGTAAGAACTATATAGACACTCCAAATGTTACACACATGCACACATCATTTACCTCTTCTGTGTGGCCGGCATCGTGCTAGTCACTGGGAATACAAACGTGAAGAATCACGATCCAGCCGTGGACAGGTAGACACTTGAGCCAGTGCTTACAGGATAGTGTGAGAGGCAATGAGGAAGAAGAGGTTGGGGGGTGGGAGGGTAGGAGTCTGGGAAAGCGTCCTGGCACTGGCAGTGTTGGAGCTGAGCCTCGGAGAATGCATATATAACTAAGAGGATGGAGCAGGACAACATGACGGAGTCCAGGCTGCAATAGCACATGCACAGAGAGGCTTCAACAGTATTTGTACAGGAAAATGCTGACTTCAAGGCAGCTGATGCGCGGAGTACAGGAGGGAAATGAAGGGAGATGAAGCTAAGAAGGCAGAATGGGACCAGACAGTGCAAGGTGTTTGGACTTTGTCCTGTAGCAAACAGGGAGTCCATGGAGATTTTATGAAGGTTTGAGCCAGAGAGTGAATAATCAGGATTGTCTTATCAATGGACAAATCTGCAGTGGGATGGAGCATGGCCTGGAAGAAGAGATTATGGGACAAAGAGACCAGTTCCACAGTTGTAGAAGCCAACAGACGTTGCCAAGGAACACACAAAGACAGCAGTCTAAGGGATCCAGCTTTTCCAGGGGGGAAAAAAAAAGTCCATAGGATTCGGTGAGATTTGGTGAAGTTGAAAATAAGAGACAGGAAAGAGCTAAGACAACTTTAAGACACTCAGCTGAAGCACAGAAGTGACCCTTTAACCGAGATCATAGCAAGTTGCCAGAGAGGGGACAACATGCCTGAGTTACCTGCAGAACTTTCAGGAACATTTGTCCAGTCAGTTTCCAGAAATAAATGTCTGGAGTTCAGAATAGAGTTCTGGGATAGACGTCCTCCCAGATGCAAAGGAGTCCAGGCAGAACACAAAATGTTGCATGCAGGGGGCATGAGTCTGGGCTCATTCAACATTACTAAGACCTTCAGAAGTCAGAAGAACACCTCTCTGTCCATAGGTAGCCTTAGTGAGGACAGTGTGGGCTTTGGAACCAGGAGACCTGGGTCCCAATTCCAGCATTCTTACTCCACACCTTATGTACTCCAGTGTAGTGAGGGCAAGCAGAGTTGGGGAAAAAGGAAGCATAGCTAGAGAGAAAGAGGTGTTGGCCAAGAGCAGGATGAAGGCAGCATCTATAGGAGTTCCTTCCAACCTCCCTCTTGCCCCTATAACCATCTTCCTCCAGCTCAGGAAACCCCCATGATCACGTAGCAGAACTGCTCAGCTGCCTCCTGAGGTCTGGGAGGTTGAGCTCAAGCAGCACCACCATAGAAAGAGCCGTGGGCATTTGGTAAGTGCAAACATCCGTGGTTTGGTTAGTGCTGCATCATTTCCAGGGCTCACTGCAAAATAAGAATGCAAAGCCTTCTTTAAAAAAAAAAAAAAAAAAAGGTGGCCAGGGACATGGTGACTCATGTGTGTAGTCCCAGCACTTTGGGAGGCCAAAGTGGGCAGATTGCTTGAGCCCAGGAGTTTGCAACCAGCCTGAGCAACATGGTGAAACCCTGTCTCAACAACAAAAAAGAATTTCAAGACTGTGATAGACAGCCTTAAACCAAATACCAAGAGGTCTAAGTGCAGGAACCAGTTCATTGCCCATGAAGCTAGACCTGCCTTTCAGCTCTGAGGTCCAGGGTAATGTAGCCATTTACAGCCTGGAATCTGAAATCAGCCAGAGCAGGCTTTGAATTCCACTTCTGTCACTTGCCAGGTTTGTGAGCTCACACAGTTTCATCTCTCCAGGCTTTAAAGTGCTCCTCTGTCAAGTGAAGCTAATAGTGCTTGTTTCATGATGTACTAGGGAGAATTTAATGTGAAGCATGTGTATACAGTGAACCTGACTCAGTAGGAGCCCAATACCTGGTAGGACTTCTCATCCGCTGCTCAGCTCCATCTGCTCTCAGAAGCAATAGTGATCTCCACTGCAGGGAAACAACTCCTTAGAAGACAGTCAGTAGTCGTCCTGGCTTGTCTTGGTGAAAAACATTTTCAGACTAGGCATTCATAAAATGACATGCTTTGGACACATTTTGTAAATATAGCAGCAAAACAGGAAGCAAGGCCATGTTAAAGGAAGCCTCTCTCCCTCAGGAATGAACTTGCATTCATCATGTTTCATTGCCCACATGGTACTGGGAGGCACATGTATGTGATGCTATAAATAACATGTTCTATCAGGAAACCTTGGCTGGTGCAAAAATGAGTGGTCTATTTACTGACAGGGATTAGATAGATGTCGTACATTGCAAACTTATTGATTTCATCTCCAGGATGCTTATTTAATCCCTATGCAACTTAGGCCATTGTGATGAAAGGATTAAGGAAACCTTGTGTGTTTTAGACAACTGACAGATAAATAAGGATTTTTTTTTTTTTTTTTTTTTTTGAGACAGAGTCTCACTCTGTCGCCAGGTCAGGTCTGGAGTGCAGTGGCACGATCTCGGCTCACTGCAACCTCCGCCTCGTGGGTTCAAGTGATTCTCTTGCCTCAGCCTCCCAAGTAGCTGGGACTACAGCTGTGTGCCATCACACCCAGCTAATTTTTGTATTTTTAGTAGAGGCGGAGGTTCACTATGTTGGCCAGGATGGTCTGGATCTCCTGACCTTGTGATCTGCCCGCCTCAGCCTCCCGAAGTGCTGGGATTACAAGTGTGAGCCACCGTGCCCAGCAAATAAATACAGATTTTAAAGGTATTTTCCTAAATGTCTTGATTTGTAAGCTATAAGAGTTCACTCCAAAGCATGTTAGGACCCTTGTGGCAGGCCAGTGGGGAAGCTAAACATGCTGGGATATGCCAAGGAAGGGTCAAAATGAACTGAACAGCAGCACTAGCACACACAAGAAAGATGACCAGAACTGCAATATGCAGGGTCCTAAGAGAAGCAGACTGCTTTGTCCTTGGTCCGTAGAAATAGTCAAGACTTCTACCGTGCAAGATTAAACTCAAAGGGCTTCCGTTAATCTCTACAGTCAAAAGTTCTGTGTATACACACAGCTAATTGATTAGGATCAAGTCAATCCAAAACCCAGTTGTCCCAAAGACCAGTTTATGAGATGAACATTTAACTGGTTTCCCAGTCCTCCAATCAGATAAACCAGCCTAGCCTGGTAAATATCCTAATTTCATTAATAAAATCTTTAATAGATATCTATCTTTAATAGATAATGTCTTTATCCTAGGAGTAACTCCATTGCAACTCATTACTGAGAAGCTATTAGGACAAATATTTTAGGCAGCTGGAAACTTTAAGGCCCTTCAAATGACACTGCAAAGGCATCAGCCTGGCTGATGTGTGCAAGAGCCACGCCTGGGCAGACAGATCCATAGTGGATGTATATCATGCACTTTCAATATCCTTCCATGTTCGGGCTTTTCCAGTCGTAGGAGCCCCACCTTCCCAAGGTGGAAGCCAGCCTCCTTTCTCTGCAACTAGGGCTAAAACACGCATTTTTGACCTCAACCAATCAGCTATACCTGCATGCCTTATTTTTCCAGTTGTGTCACAAAAAGTTTCAAACAGGAATGTGGAGAAAGAAATGGGGAGACAATGGAGGCAGGGGCACAGTTTGCCAATCTCTCTGAATTCTGCCTGCCACCACCCCCCCCACCCCCCCCCCCCCGCCGCCAAAAAAAAAAAAAAAGCAGATAAAGCAACTAGAAAGCAAAACCAGGTTGCCATGGACAATTACAACAAAACTAGATGACAACACTCTCCCCGACAGACCCCAAAATACAAGCTCGTGAGGATACAGCACCGACAGTCACATAATCTGCGTCGTCTCTGTGGGAGGAAGCAGAGCAACACCAAAGGGTGTTCCGGTGGGTCTGAGAATTGGAGAACCTGAAAGTAGTCATGGTATTTAACAGAGAGTTCGGTGAGGCCATCTGGGAACAGCAGCTGAACTGGGAGGGCTTTTGCTGAGTAGGTGAGTATAAGGTGCTTTCAGTAAGGATCAGTGAGTCTGCAGAAAGCCTGTTCCTGTGAATTCTAGAAACCAGCAAGTCAGGCTCCCTTTCAGGACAGGACTCCCCACTGAGACACTTCTAGGAGTGGAATTTTTTTTTTAAGTTGGGTAGGGACAGAGGAAACAGTCCAGTTAAAAGTGAGAAAGAAGAAGAGAGTCAGGAATTCTTGGGAAAGGAAACTAGCATATTTTTTAATACTACATGAAAATGGCAGAGATAAAATTTGTTTTAATATTTTTTCTCTAGAAACTGGATCTCACTCTGTCACCCAAGCTAGAGTGCAGTGGTGCAATCATAGCTCACTGTAACCCCCGAACTCCTGGGCTCAAGAGATCCTCCCATATCGGCCTCCCAGAGTGCTGGGATTACAGGCAAGAGCCACTGCTCCCTGCCTAATTTGTGTTTTTTACTTGAGTCAGTCTCACTGCATTGCCCACACTGGTCTTGGACTCCTGGGCTTTAATCCTTCCACCTTAGCCTCCAGAGTACCTGCGATTACAGGCACCTGACACCACGCTCCGCAGGAGTTCAAATTAGAAAGAGTACTCTTTTTTTTTTTTTTTTTTTTTTTTTGAGTCGGAGTCCTGCTCTGTTGCCGAGGCTGTAGGGCAGTGGTACGATCTCAGCTCACTGCAACCTCCACCTCTCAGGTTCAAGTGATTCTCCTGCCTCAGCCTCCCAAGTGGCTGGGATTACAGGCACCCCCCACCTTGTCTGGTTACTTTTTGTATTTTTAGTAGAGACAGGGTTTCACCATGTTGGCCAGGCTGGTTTCGAACTCCTGACCTCCCAAAGTGCTGGGATTACAGGTGTGAGCCAGTGAGCCAAGACTTAATTTTAAAAATATGCAGAAAAAAAAGATCAAATCTCATTTGAAGTTATTATAAGGAAAAAAAGAATAAGAAGCTGAAAAACATCTATATAGATAATGAAAACCTACTGAAATACATGCCCAAAGAAAATACCAAAATATCACTTTCAGGTGAAATCCCATCTCTACTAAAAAGGCGTGGTGGTGGGCACCTGTAATCCCAGCTACTCAGGAGGCTGAGGCAGGAGAATAGCTTGACCCAGGAGGTAGAGGTTGCAGCAAGCCAATATCGCACCATTGCACTCCAGCTTGGACAACAAGAGCCAAAGTCTGTCTCAAAAAAAAAAAAAAAATCACTTTCTAGTTTAAAAAAATTAAAATTAAATTTTAAAGGCTATAAGACATAAAAGAACTAAATTGTAATAAATGAGAACTAGGAAAAACTTAGAAATGAGGTGATAGAACTCAGGAAGTAATTGTATATCAAAGATAATATCATTTCAAAAATGAAAAAAAAAAACTAGAATGAATAAATACGGTCAATAATGCCTTAATAGAAAGAGAAAATAAAGGGAAATTTTGAAAATCAAAATAAGGCTGGGTGCAGTGGCTCATGCTTGTAATCCCAGCATTTGGGTGGCCAAAATGAGAGAATCACTGGATCCCAGGAGTTCGAGACCAGCCTGGGCAGCATAGGGAAACGCCATCTCTACAAAATAATTTAAAAATTAGCCAGACATGGTAGCACGTGCCTGTGGTCCCAACTACTCAAGGAGGCTGAGGCAGGAGGATCACTTAGGCACAGGAGGTCAGCTTCAATGAGATATGTTCATGCCACTGCACTCCAGCCTGGGCAATAGAGCAAGACTCCATCTCAAAAATAAAACAAAAGAAAATAAAATAAAAATAAACAAATAAAAGGGACAGAGTATAGCATGCAGTGACTACACGCTCAGGGAAAATCGGTATAGTATGACTATGGGGAGAATGGGGGACCACGTGGAAAAAATAGTATTTAACAGCTCACAGTAATTCTACCCATGTTGGTAGCATTCGTATTGGTAGTCTGAGACTATTGTGTATTCACTACGAGATAAAGTAAATGAATGAGTAATTAACTATAGGATGTTCAAATCATATCAACTCCTGTATTTTGGGGTTTTTTTTTTTTTTGTATCTTTAGTATAGACAGGGTTTCACCATGTTGATCAGGCTAGTCTCGAACCCCTGACCTTGTGATCTGCCTGCCTCAGCCTCCTAAGTGCCGGGATTACAGGAGTGAGCCACCACGCCTGGCCTGGTCTTTTTTTTTAAGGTGAAGTCTTGCTCTGTCATCCAGGCTGGAGTGCAATGGCTTGATCTTGGCTCACTGCAAACTCTGCCTCCTGAGTTCAAGCAATCCTCCTGCCTCTGCCTCCCAAGTAGCTGGAATACAAGCATGTACCCCACCTGGCTAATTTTGTATCCTTAGTAGAGACAGGTTTCACCATGTTGGCCAGGCTGGTCTCAAATGCCTGACCTCATTCAGCGATCTGCCTGCCTTGGCCTTCTAAAGTGCTGGGATTACAGGGGTGATCCACTGCTGCGGCCCCCATGTATTTTTGAGAACCAGGATTTTCAGTACAGAAGAAAGGATGCACAAATTTAATTAAGAAAAAGCAAAAGTTAAACACCAAATCTAGATCTGAATTGGAAACAGCAGTATAAACCCGTGCATTGCTTTATTTTTCACCTTAAAATACACATAATTGTGTATATATGCACACATATACACGTGTATGTATACACACACATATAGGTGTATACACATGACATATACACATCGTGTGTTTGTGTGTCGTCATGAAATGACATTTCTCACTAAAAGAAAATGGCCTGCCTGGAGAAATAGCTAATTCTGATCTGACACAAGAAATGTACAGAATGAGCCTGACACTTCTTGTCATAACAGATAGTGAGGAAGCCATTAAAGGCCACAAAGAGCTGGGCTTAGTGGCTCCTGCCTGTAATCCCAGCACTTCAGGAGGCCCAGGCTGGAGGATTGCTTCAGCCTAGGAGTTCAACATTGGCTTGAGCAACAAGATGAGACACCATCTCTCCAAAAATTTTAAAATTAGGTGGGCAGATTGCCTGAGGTCAGGAGTTCGAGACCAGCCTGGCCAACATGGTGAAACTCCATCTCTACTAAAAAATACAAAAATTAACTGGGCATGGTGGTGCACTCATGTAGTCCCAGCTACTGGAGAGGCTGAGCCACAAGAATTGCTTGAACCTGGGAGGCAGAGGTTGCAGCGAGCCAGCATCACACCAGTGCACTCCAGCCAGGGCGACAGAGTGAGACCCTGTCTCAAAACAAACAATAAATTAGCTGGGCATGGTGACACACACCTGTAGTCCCAGCTACTTGGGAGGCTGAGGTGGGAAGATCCCTTGAGCCCAGGAGGTGAACGATGGCAGTAAGCTCTGACCATGCCACTGCACTCCAACCTGGAGACAGAGCAAGACCCTGTCTCTAAAAAATATTTTTAAAATAAAAGTAATTTTTAAAAGTAAAGACCACAATAGTCTTGTCAAAAGAACTCAAGAACCAAATTCAAGAGGTTTCCACTAGGAAAAGATAGAACAATTTGAGCTTCAAAAATGAACTACAACTGGGGCCAGGCACGGTGGCTCATGCCTGTAATCCCAGCACTTTGGGAGGCCAAGGCGGGTGGATCAGTTGAGGTCAGGAGTTCAAGACAACCCTGGCCAACATGGCAAAACCCTGTCTCTACTAAAAATACAATAAAAAGTAGCTGGGCATGATGGTGTGCGCCTGTAATCCCAGCTGCTTGGGAGGCTGAGGCAGGAAAATCACTTGAACCCAGGAGGCGGAGGTTGCAGTAAGCCGAGATCGTGCCACTGCGCTCCAGCCTGGGTGACAGAGCAAGAGTCTGTCTCAAAAAAAAAAAAAAAGAAAAGAACTACAATTGACTGAAGCTCAAACATGTTTTAATGCATGAAGTCATATTGAGTTTCTTTTAAACAAAAAAAGTGTCATAATGGATCACATTATGACACATGCTATATCAGATTTTCTCATATTGGGGATGCTAAATTTGATCACTTGGTTAAGATGATGGTGAATGCATGTGATTTTGACCTGGAGAAGATTATTTTTAAAAATAAAAGAGACGTTTTTTCAAGTCACCCAGGATCCATTCTGGCAAGGTGGCAGAGCACAAGGAAGGGAGACATCTACCTTTCACGGGTAACTTGGCAGAGGTTCTCACAGCAGTGCCTCACACCCAGTGTTGGCAGCAGTCAGGACTCTACTGGAACAATCTGACAATGGAATCAATGTAATTCAGCTATTGTTTCTAAGAAGAAAGCTCTCCTGGAAATTTTCTGAGCTACTTAATTGCTATTACTAGATTTTTTTTTTCCTAGCATGGATTCTGTTGTTTGAAACTAAAAGGCCTTGACTGATACAGGATCCAAAAGATTGACAACTCTGTGAAAGTGTGTGTATGTGTGCGCATGAGCGCACACACATACACGCCCTCACATTCAAATTAATGGACCTCCAAAATGCTATTGATTTCTCCAAATTCATTTGAAAAACCTAGGTCGAATGACAAGAAGTTATTTGACTTGATTGATGTTTGCCTCGGAAGGCCTTGAGGAAAATAAACAGGAGCTTGGCTGTCCTGGAACTCTCTGTATTTGACAACTGAGGAAGTGTAGGTACTGTAATCTTTGACTTTATAAAAGCCTGACAAGAGAGTGAGCATGACAAGCCTTTCTCAGAAAATTCTTAAAGAATCATTTGTTCTCAGACGGGCACAGTGGTTAATGCCTATAATCCCAACACTTTGGAAGGCCAAGGTGGGAGGATTGCTTGAGGCCAAAAGTTCAAAACCAGCTTAGACAACATAGTGAGACCCCATCTCTAGAAAAAACTTTTAGAACTTAGCCGGGCATGGCGCTTCTTACCTATAGTCCCAGCTACCCAGGAGGCTGAGTTGGGAGGATCGCTTGAACCCAGGAGTTAGAGGCTGCAGTGAGCTATGATCACACCACTGCACTCTCACCTGGGTGATAGAGCAAGACTCTGTCTCAAAAACTGAATTCATTTATAATTATTATTTCATTTAAAAAATAATAGAGATGGGATCTTGCCATCTTGCCCGGGGCTAGTCTTGAACTCCTAGGCTTAAAGGATCCATCTCCTCGGCCTCCCAAAGCTCTGGGATTATAGGCATGAGCCATCATACACAGCCAAAAAACATTTTCAATTAGAAAAAAATTGTTTGTTCTGGAAGCAATTAAGTCTAAAAGCCCACTCAATGTTACGGTTTATTCCATATTTACATGGCTTTTCTATACCACACTTTCTTGTAGTCCCTACAGGTTACTTTGCATATATATTGTGGTAAACTGTAATAGTGTTCCAAAATATTCACTGCTTCTGCCAGGAGAGAATTCTATTTTCTCTTCCCAGTCCTGTCAGGCTTGGCCATGTGACTTGCTTTGGCTCACGAAAGGTGAGGAGAAGTAACACAGGTCACCCCGGGCTGTACGAGCCAGTGTGGGCTCTGCCAAGCTCTCTCTCTCCTCGGCTTCTCTCTGGTGTTCCAGATACGACCTTTCAGCCAGCCTGAGTCCCAAGGGAAGATGACTTGGAGCTGAGCCTCAGCACACCCACAATGGACGTAGGGAGTCAATATATGAGGGATACCGTGGTAAGACACTAAGATGGGGAATCCCGTGCAACCTGCCCTACCCTATCCTGCCTGATGCAGTATTCATCGTTTATGATTGAAAACAGCTACTATTTCATCAGCACTGTTTGTAAACCAAGCACTTGTGTTCTTACAAAATTATTATGAAGTAGATATTCATATCTCCACTTTACAGGTGAGGAAACAAGACCCGTAGAGGTGTAGGAACTTCAGACCTGATTTTAAACAGCTTTGAGACCTGGGCCTGAATCCATTGAATGCTGAGGCTCTTGCCTCATGTTGGAAAACCAGCCACATTGGAAAACCTCCTGCATATCCTCCACAGCATTTTTGATCTGTTCCCCAAGCTCACGAAAGCACCCAGCAAATGCTTACAAATGACTAACTGAAGGGCAATGAGTAAAGCCCAGCTTTGAATGTGTGAGTGAAGAAAGGACCACAGCTGGTTCCTGACTTACAACAGTTCCACTTACAATTTTTTCACTTTACAGTAGTACGAAAGTAGTAGGTGCTCTCTACACACCTTAGCATATGGGGATATGTCTGATAACCCCATCCTAAATTGAAAATACCGTAAGTCAAAAGGTTCAATATTTTTGCCAGGCACACTGGCTCACACCTGTAATCCCAGCACTTTGGGAGGCTAAGGCGAGTCACTTGAGTTCAGGAGTTCAAGGCCAGCCTGGACAACACAGCGAAACTCTGTCTCCACAAAAAAATACAAAACTTAGCCAGTGTGGTGGTGCATGCCTACAGTGCCAGGTACTCAGAAGGCTGAGGTGGGAGGATCACCTGAGCCTGGGAAGTAGAGGCGGCAGTGAAGCAAGATCATGCCATTGCACTCCAGCCTGGGCAACGGAGCCAGACCTGTCTCAGAAAACAACAGAGCAAAAGGCACAATATTTTCAACTTAGGATGAGCTTATCCAAACGTAACCTCATCATAACTAGAGGAGCATCTGTATTTGTTGAATACTAATTGAAAACTGCATTAGGTAAAGCTGTCTAGAATCTCTCATGTAAAGCAAAAAAGATACAGACCATGTCTTCAAAAATTAGATAATAAAGAGGTGAAATGGACCTAATGTAAGATTTAGAAGCAGTGTTGGAAGAAGGCTGCACATTGGACACAGCGCTAGACCAGAAATCCAGGGCCTGAGTTCTAGTCCCTCCGACAGCTATGTGCTATTGGTAATCATTTTAACCTCTCTGAGTCTGTTCCATCACACAAAAAGATACTAATAAAACCAGTTCTGGGTGTCAAATAAAATAATATATGTGCTACATTATGAATGTGTTTCCCAAAATTCTCATGTTGGAAACTTAATCCCCAATGCAACAGTGTCGGGAGGTGGGGCCTCTGAAGAGACCTTCAGGTCACAAGGGCTCTGCCCTCATGAATGAATGAGTGCCCTTACAAAATGGGCTTTCACATCATTCTCAGCAAACTGACACAAGAGCAGAAGATCAAACACTGCATGTTCTCCCTCATAGGCAGGTGTTGAACAATGAGAACACATGGACACAGGGAGGGGAACACTACACACTTGGGTCTGTTGGGGGGATATAGGGGAGGGACAGTTGAGGGTGGGGAGTTGGGGAGAGATAGCAAGGGGAGAAATGCCAGATATGGGTGATGGGGAGGAAGGCAGCAAATCACACTGCCACGTGTGTACCTATGCAACAATCTTGCATGTTCTTCACATGTACCCCAAAACCTAAAATGCAATAAAATAAATTTTTTAAAAATGGGCTTTCAGTAGTGGGTTCACTCCCTCCTGCTCTTCTGCTATGTGAGGACACAGGTTCCTCTCCTCCAGAGGACACAGTAGGTGCCATCCTTAAAGCAGAGAGCAGCCCTCACCAGATGCTGAATACTTGATCTTGGACTTCCCAGCCTCCGAAACTGTGAGAAATAAATGTCTCTTCGTTATAAATTACTGAGTCTCGGGTGTTCTGTTACAGCAGCACAAAATGGGCTATGAAAACATGTAAGTCACTTTCAATTCTACAGTGTGTGGAAATGCCCCAGCATGGGGCCTGTCTGAACAGGAAAATGGGAAAATTCAGAAGAGGAAGAGAAAGATGTTTCATCCAAGGGCTAGAAACCCCTGACTTTTGTGGCGGGGCACTTGGAGAACATAGACTTTTTGAGTTACTGAAGTGTGTCCTGTATAGAATATATCATGCATATTGATTTTTTTATTTTTTGAAATAAATGCTGCTTCTTGATATAAGAAGCATGCTACAACGTGCTATAAAGGTATAAAAGAGTAAGAAATTACTAAATTAGAGGCATCTCCTGTACCATCTAAAATTCAGGACACGTTGGGCAAAGTCATTTGCTCCCTGTTGCCATGGAGAGGCATGGAATCTGTACATAAACATAAAATCTCTGTGCACACATGTGTACACTTGCAATTAGGGCAGAGAATCTGTGGAGTATGCTTAAACCAGTGTAGACACACCTCTCTCAGTCTTCTTCACCCCAAAAGGCTTTGCAACGAAAATAGACTATGCTCTGGGTTACTGAATTCTAGTTTTGGAAATATCCTCAAGCAAGAGAAAAAAGAATTCACACTTACTGAGAGCCCTCTGCGTGTAGCAGACTTTACACAGGTTATCTCTAATGCTTGTGACAACCCTTCCAGGTCTGAAGTTTAAGAGGCTTATATGACATGCTCAAGGTCATACAGTTAGCAGGTGACAAAAGATAGATAATGAAAGCTACTGAAATCCTAGTTTATCTGACCCCAAAGTCTAGATGCTTCCCATTAGACCAGGGATTGACAAACTACAGCCCGTCAGCTAAATCCTGCCCACCACCTTTGTTTTTGTATTACCTTGAGTCAAAAATGTGCTTTACATTTTTAAACAGTTGGAAAAAAACTCATAATTTGTGATGTGTGAAAATGATATGAAATTCAGATTTCAGTGTCCACAAATAACGTTTTGTTGGAACGCAGCCCTGTCTGTCTGTTTACCTATCGTGTGCGGCTACTCTTGCACAACAACAGCCGAGCTGATTGGCTGTAACGAAAATCATATGGCGGCCGGACACGGCAGCTCACGCCTGTAATCCCAGCACTTTGGGAGACTGAGGTGGGTGGATCACCTGAGGTTAGGAGTTCAAGACCAGCCTGGCCAACGTGGTGAAACCCCATCTCTACTAAAAATACAAAAATTAGCTGGGTGTGGTGGCGCATGCCTGTAACCCCAGCTACTTGGGAGGCTGAGTCAAGAGACTCACTTGAAGCTGGGAAGCGGATGTTGCAGTGAGCCAAGGTCGCGCCATGGCACTCCAGCCTGGGTGACAAGAGTGAAACTCCATCTCAATTAAAAAAATAAACAAACATATGGCTGGCAAAGTCTAAAGTATTTACTTCCCTGGACCTTTTATTTTTTATTTTTTAAGTAGAAATGGGATCTCACGATGTTACCCAGGCTGGCCCCAAACCCCTGGTCTCCAGTGATCCTCTTGCCTCGGCCTCCTAAAGTTCTGGGATTATAGATGTGAGCCACTGCACCTGGCCTGCTTCCCTGGGCCTTTACAGAAAAAGTGTGCCACCTTCTGCTCTAAATCCTATAGCCCTGTAGGTGATCCTTTTATAGATGAGAAAACAAAAGTCCACAGAGATTTAATAACCATGTCCCAAATTAAACAATGTTGGGAGAGATGCAGGTCTGAAAAATGAGAAATCCTAATTGGTAAATGTACTGAGTTTCGTTTGTTTGTTTTTTGAGGTGGAGTCTTGCCCTGTCACCCAGGCTGGAGTGCAGTGGCATGATCTTGGCTCACTGCAACCTCCACCTCCCAGGTTCAAGCGATTCTCCTGCCTCAGCCTCCCAAGCAGCTGGGACTACAGGCATGTGCCACCACGCCAAGCTTATTTTTTTTGTATTTTTAGTAGAGACAGAGTTTCGCCGTCTCTACTAAAAATACAGCCAGGATGGTTTCGACCTCCTGACCTCATGATTCTCCCTCCTCGGCCTCCCAAAGTGCTGGGATTACAGGCGTGAGCCACCACGCCCAGCCAATGCGCTGAGTTTCAAAGAAGATCACAGATGGTTCAGCAAACCTAGCTGATCACAATGGAGAGAGTGAGAGGAGTGAAGCAGGACAGCCCAGAAGCTGCAGAGTTCATAGCAGAAATTCGGGCTCTGGTGAAGAACGATGCAATCCATTTGGGAGTTTGAAATGACAAAGAGACGGAATAGCCTGCCAGGAAGACACTGTCATCTGCAGCATCGAGGCTGGATTAAAACGAGAGCACTCAAGATGGAAGAGTCACTTCCCAGGACAGAATAAATCACTCTCAAAACTTGATCTTTCACTCCGTGAAACAAATAAAAGCAAATGGTAATAAACAAAAGTCGCGGTACAGTTGCAATGAATGTGTTCATAACATTAAGGAAAAGTTTACAAAATATGATTGTTTTTGTAAAAGAAATTGTGTGTGTGTGTGTGTGTGTGTGTGTGTGTGTCCATAGGAAAAAGCAAAGAGAGATTTACAACAGCTTTCCAATAGTAGCTTTTTTTTTTTTTTTTTTTTTTTTTAATACAGAGTCTCCCTGTGTTGCCCAGGCTAGAGGGAAGTGGCATGATCTTGGCTCACTGCAAACTCCGCCTCCCAGGTTCAAGTGATCCTCCTGCCTCAGTCTCCCAAGTAGCTGGGACTACAGGTGCACACCACCATGCCCTGCTAGTTTTTGTATTTTTAGTAGAGACGGGGTTTCATCATATTGGCTAGGTTGGTCTTGAACCCCTGACCTCATGATCTGCCCACCTTGGCCTCCCAAAGTGCACAGAGAAGGAGAAAAGAGAGGAAGGGAGCTCTCATGTTCTATTTTATACACAATTATTTAAATTCTTATCTTGAGAACATAATGTTTGCAAAAACTTAAAAACAAAATAAATGATCTGTTATCTGTAAAAGATTGTTCAGTGTCAGTGTGGAAGTCACTAGGAGATAGCCCCCAAAAGCTATTAGGCTGGTAAAAATCTAAGCAAAGCCTGTAAACCAGTTCACTGCAAGATCTGTAAACTAATTAACTATATGATGCCAATACCAATTTCCTGGTTTTGATTAGTACATAATATTACATAAGATCCACCATTGTGGAAGCTAAGCGAGTGCATGGGACCTCTTAGTACTATTTTTGCAACCTCTTGCTTTCTAGAAATTGAAAATTGAAGAGCCAAACGTGGTGGTTCATGTGTGTAATCCCAGCACTTTGGGAGGCTGAGGTGGGCATACCACTTGAGGTCAGGAGTTCGAGACCAGCCTGGCCAACATGGCGAAACCCCATCTCTACTAAAAATACAAAAATTAGCCAGGCATGGTGGCACAGGCCTATAATCCCAGCTGAGGCATCAGAACCACTTGAGCCTGAGACACAGAGGTTGCAGTGAGCCGAGATCGTACCATTGCTCTCCAGCCTGGGCAATAGAGTGAGACGCTGTCTGAAAAAAAAAAAAAAAAAAAAAAGGAGAAGAAAGTTTAAAAAGAGCCTGAGCATGGTGGCTCATGCTTGTAATCCTGGCACCTTGGGAGGATGAGTTGGAAGGATCCCTTGAGCCCAGAAGGTGGAGGCTATCGTGAGCCCTGATCTCACCATGGCACCCTAACCTGGGTGTTAGAGCATAACCCATCTCAGAAGGAAAAAAGAAAGTTTTAAAAGAAAACTACTAGGTGGAGCTACATGAAGTTGTCAATACTGGACTCTTTTTGATCCGCAAATATGGCAATTTCATATAGTTAACTATACAGTTAATCTAGGAAATGGTGTAGCTGGATTAACTGTATTTGACGCTGTCTGAAAGAGCTTTGGCAACAGATGGAGGCCATCTGCGTGGAGTACTTCAGCTTCAATTCAGCAAGTCTCCTGATGACTTCACGGTTTCAAGGGGCAGCTGTGGTCATGGAGTTCCAGCTCTCTCTATTTGGACTCCCCCCTCACTAAGCAGCACTGATGCTGGGAACATGGGTTCCCCATTCCCTGGGAAGATACGCAGCTCTGGACATGCAGGCTGACGATCCTTCCCTCAAAAGTTTTGTTAGTAAAAGAGATGCAGCTGGAACAGTTCTGGGTGAGTAGACAACATTATGCTTCAGGTCCTGCAAAGCTGAGGATAACCCTTAAGTGTGCGGCGGTCACAAGCCAGCACCACCCTCGGGGTCAGCCAGACTCTCTCTGACATGGCTTCTGAGTGGTCAGCACTGACGAAAGACACAACCAGGAGGGTGGACCTCAAAAGACGCAAAGGAGAAGCAGGACTCCTCAGCAGCTGCTCCACAGAAGCAGCCACCCTGGTGCCATGACGGCCCTCTGACGGGGCTCCCAAGTGTGTGGAATATTTAGGCCAAAGCAAAAGAGCACATTCTCTGTTAGGCAGAGTTTGACACAAAGCTCCCAGGCCATAGAAACTCCGGGACTGGACTAAGGAATAAATGACCCTAGGTCATTCTCCTCAACAGCAGAACACCAATAAAATTGCTGAGAAAATGTATCAAATACATTGTTTCAGAAAGAGTTTTTGCATTTTCAAAAAAAAAGAAACTGAAGTAACACTAAAACTAAACTTGATTTTAAGTCTTAAAATTAAATGGGTGTTTATTTTTTCCTTAACTTCTTTTGCCTGTTACCAAGCTCTTTTCAGTATTGAAAAAATATTTTAGAGAGTGTTAAATACGTGGGTGAGAGAATAGCTGAGGAAAACAACACCGTGGGCAACACTGAAGTGCTCGTTGGAGAAGAGCATGGAATAGGAAGTGTGTATTACTTTGCTAGCGCATTACAGATTTCAGGCTGCATTACAAATTCATTGACTGGGGGGCTTACACAACAGAAATTTACCAACTCAAAGTTCTGGAGCCTGGAAGTCCAAAACAAAGATATTGGCAGAGTTGTTCTGTTAAAAGGAAAACTTCAGACACATTAAATTTCGCAGAGTTTACTTGAGCAAAGAATGATTCATGAACAGGGCAGCCCTCTGAGAAAGAAGAGGTTCAGAGAACCCCACCCAGCCTTGTGAACATAGAGCTTTTATAGGCCAAAGATGGGGGTGGGAAGCAAAGTAGACAAATCACCTCATTGTCTATAAGTAGGCGTTTGCCTTATCTAGGCATGGTGTGATTTGTTGGCTACTTGTGATTGGCTGAAACCTATTTGTCACAAAAATGTACTATTAAGTTAGGTTGTGGTTTGTTGTGTGGGAACTCTTAGAGACAGCCTCAGGCCAGCAGCCTCCTGCTTATCGAATTCAGCTCTGCCTTCTGAAGGCAGTGAAGGAGAACCTGTTCCATGCTTTTCTCCCCGCTTCTGGTGGTTTGCCAGCAATCTGGTGTCCTGTGACTTGTGGAAGCATCCTTCCAATCTCTGCCTTTATCTTTTTATTTTATTTATTTTTATTTTTAGAGATGAGATTTCACCATGTGGCCCAGGCTGGTCTTGAGCTCCTGGGCTCAGACAATCCTCCACCTCAGCCTCCCAAAATGCTGGGATTACAGGTAAATGCCACCACACCCAGCCTATTTAATTTCTTTTTTGAGACAGGGTCTCACTCTGTCACCCAGGCTGGAGTGCAGTGGTGTGATTACAGCTCAATGAAGCCTTGACCTCCTAGGCTGAGGCCGTCCTCCTACCTCAGCCTCCAAGGGGCTGGGACTGCAAGTGAGTGCCACCATGGCCCAGCTGATTTTTTTTTTTTTTTTTTTTTTTTTGTAGAGACAGAGTTTTGCCATGGTGCCCAGACTGGACTCCAACTCCTGTGCTCAAGATCCTCCCTCCTCAGCCTCCCAAAGTGTTGGGATCACAGGTGTGCGCCACTGCACCTGGCCTCTGCCTTCATCTTCACGTGGCATTCTCCCTGTGTGTGTGTTCTGTGTCCAAATTTCCCTTTCCATAAGGACACCAGTCATATCCCATTAGGCACCCACCCTACTCAAGTGTGACCTTATCTTAACTAATCACATCTGCAGGGACCCTATTTCCAAGGTCACCTTCTGATGTACTGGAGGTTAGGACTTCAGGATATGAATTTAGGGAGCACAAGAACAGGGGCAATGGTCATCATGCACACTGAAGCCTCCCAAACTCCTTCTCTTGTATTCACTCTTTTTGTGGTTGTGACACCCAGTGACACCTCTTTCATTACACAGGAAATGCATTAGAAGTGGATTCGCTGGGCCGGGCATGATGGCTCACACCTGTAATCCAAACACTTTGGAGGCTAAGGCAGGTGGATCACCTGAGGTCAGGAGTTTGAGACCAGCCTGACCAACATGGTGAAAGCCCATCTTTAAAAAAAAAAAAGAAGAAGAAGAAGAAGTAGATTCGCTGAAGCAACAGAAAAGCTGCCAAACGGGTGTAAAAATCTGATGGAGAATTACTGAAATGAAATGACATCAGATCAAAATCTGGTGGAGAATCACTGAAATGAAATGTTATCAGGTCAAAATCTGATGGAGAATCACCGAAATGAAATGACACTGGTCATGGGAGGTGTCCTGACCTGCACATCACAACACATGGGCTGTAGTCCCGGCTCTGACCCTTCTCCATGGGGGAAATCTGAGGACATCACTGTGCTTGCTGAGCTGCAGAACCCTGCCCCAGAGGACGGAAGGGCTGGACAATGAGCCAACCAAGGCTCAAAGAGAGTAAGTGACCAAATCCACTTGTTGGCTGAGTCGCAACCAGGACAAGAGCCCAGGTTGATCTCTTTTGGGCTGTTATTTCCTCCACTGTTCCTACATCTCTCTGAAATTCCAAGTCCTATCTCCTGAACACTGAGAGTCTGGGCCAAGCCTTTTCAAGGCTAACTACAGGCTTAACATATAACCTTCCCTCAAAACCCCTTACCCACCTCAAGATCAGTAAGTCACCCCGTAATACTTTTTAGAAGACCTGGTGGCTGGACAGCCTATAATTTCCTTGACTAGCATCACCCAGCCACACAGAGCTCAGAACTGCTCTGGATGGGACAATTGCTGGTATTGAGTCGACTCTGGGTTTGCTGGTCTCAGCAGATGGTTTTCCACAGCCAGCGCTCACAGAGGGCTGTCTGGATGGCCCATGCCGAAGCCAAGTTTGGGCAGCATTACATGTGCGCAGAACGTCAGGTCCAGCACACCAAAGTTTGATTATTCCCACTCCTATGCCCAGCAAGAATTTCCACAGGGGTTCCACACATCTGAAAATGGAAAGAGCACTAAAACCTTAACCATTTACCTTTCCTTCAACTTTCTGCCATGTCCCACACTCACAAATAGCATAAGAAACCCTTGTTCTTCCTCCCTGTGAGAAGTCTGAAAACGGTGAGCACAGATTGCTGGTTAGCATTAGCCACAGCGAGGGAAAATGTAAGATATTAATGTCGCTTTTTCATATGGCAGTGTGAGCCTTTGTGGATAATAATAAACCCTTATTTGCAGGGTCAAACACCACATTATGTACATATCCCTAAAGAGTGTTTGCAAAATAGGCAATAACGGCTTGAAATAGACTGTCTGGGAATGGCTAATAAACAATAAGCCTCTTGCCTTTAAAATTAACAACAAAAAAGAAGCATATTGTGTGTAGCCTACCCTGGGCAGAGGGGGTGCAACAGTGTGTGTTCATGACTCAGCTCTTGTCCTAACCATTACTTCTGGCACAGCGGGAAGTCATGGTCGTGTAAAGCCCTGGCAAGAGCAGAACCCACATACACTGCCTGGAGAGGTCACGCCAGAGAAATTCAGAATTTTACATCTGGAAAGAACTTTTGTGTCCCTTGAACCCCAGCTTGCCTGGTTCTCAGTGTGCAGTGACTTATTCGAGGTTACACGAGGCAAAGCAGGAAATGCCCATGGGAATCTTCCAGTCCAAGGAAGTTACGGTTCGGGGGTTTGCTGTAGAATATGCTGGGCTTGAATCCAGGAGCCCTGCGTTTCTGCCTAGCTCTGCTGCTGTGTGAGCTCAAATACAGCCCTAGCCCTCACGGGACGTCATGTTCCTCTGCACATAAAAGTGGCAGCACCTATTCCCGGTGTTGCTGCATGAGACAGCACAAGTAACAGAATTTGGCAAATGTAAAATGACATTAGATGAAATACGTCAAGCAATAATAAAAGTAAGAAATGCTATGCTATACCTTTTTTTTTTTTTTAGAGACAGGGACGGGGTTTCACCATGTTAGCCAGGTTGGTCTCGAACTGCTGACCTCAGGTGATCTGCCCTCGTTGGCCTCCCAAAGTGCTGGGATTACAAGCGTGAGCCACCGCACCTGGCCGCTTTTTTTTTTTTTTTTTTTTTTTTTTGATACAAAATCTCACTCTGTTGCCCAAGCAGGAGTGCAGTGGTACAATCTCAGCTCACTGCAACTTTCACCTCCTGGGTTCAAGCAATTCTCCTGTCTCAGCCTCCCTAGTAGCTGGGATTACAGGTATGCGCCACCATGCCTGGCTAATTTTTTTGTATTTTTTAGTAGAGACGGGGTTTCGCTATATTGGCCAGGCTAGCCTTGAACTCCTGACCTCGTGATCCACCTGCCTCAGCCTCTCAAAGTGCTGGGATTACAGGCATGATGCGCCATACTCAGCGGAAATGCTATACTTTTGAAAGTGATACTGTTACAATGATTATAAAATCACAGAAAGCCAGTTGCTATCCAAGTTGATAAACACCTCCATCTTTGCAGTGTGAAATAATTGCTTCTGGAGTAATAATTTCAGATATTTATTTAGACCTTTCCTGGTTACCGAGTGCCTTTAACACAACTGTCTGCATTGATTCTCACTGAGGAAACAAATGGAGAATCAATGCTCAAAGCAGCCCACAACATCCTCAAGGTCACCAAGCTAAAGAATGGCAGGGCTGGACTTCCAACGCTCAGTGAGGTTTTCCATCAACAAAACCGCACTGCCTCTGGAAAGAAACTGCCCAGTCTGGGCAAACTGGTATCTCAAAGTGGTTGCTCATTGTTGGCAAATGCTCATCCAGACCCCGGACCATTTCTGGGCTGGTTTGCAACCTCAATGGAGAGTCCCTGAGCATGGGGCCAAGCATCCACACTATAAAGCAGCCTTCTACCATGAGGCACAGCTCTCCTACAGCCACTGGAGTGGGACACACTGCTCAAGGCAGCAGGAAATGAGGCTCAGCACAGCCTCGTGATGTCCCTGATCTCAGATCCTCCTTCTCGCTGTCAACACCTCTTGTAAATCAGTGCAATGATATAAACCCCGGAGCCTTTCCAGTCCCTGATCCCAAATCCAAACAGGACCTGCACATAGAAGCAATAACTCTCTCCTGGACAAATCTCATGCAGAAAAACAAAATCAGCTGGGTGCAGCAGCTCACACCTGTAATCCCAGCAACTCGGGAGGCAGAGGCAAGACGATAGCTTGAGGTCAGGAGTTCAAAATCAGCCTGGGCAACATGCAAGATCCCCATCTCTAAAAAAAATCAAATAAGTGGGCTGGGCGAGGTGGCTCAAGCCTGTAATCCCAGCACTTTGGGAGGCCGAGGCGGGTGGATCACAAGGTCAAGAGATCGAGACCATCCTGGTCAACATGATGAAACCCCGTCTCTACTAAAAATACAAAACATTAGCTGGGCATGGTGGTGCATGCCTGTAATCCCAGCTACTCAGGAGGCTGAGGCAGGAGAATTGCCTGAACCCAGGAGGCAGAGGTTGCGGTGAGCCGAGATCTCGCCATTGCACTCCAGCCTGGGTAACGAGTGAAACTCTGTCTAAAAAAAAAAAAAAAAAAAAAGATAAAAAAAAATCAAATAAGTGTTCAATATTTTATTTGTCTGTTACCAAGAGTGTGCACATGTAAAACTATTCAGCTAAATGCATAAATTCAGCTTTTTATTGGCATATTTTCTCACTATAAAGAGAATCACAAAGACACAAAGGGAGCCTCTGTGCCCCTCAGTTTCCTAGGGCTAAAATTTCAGAGTTATTTCTGGAAGCCCTTTTGGCATTGTCCATCAAGTGCTCTAAGTCATCCATACCCATTGGCCCAGCGACTCTCTTTTATTTATTTATTTGTTTATTTTGGATTCAGGGGATACATGTGCAGGTTTATTACATGGATATATTTCTTTTTTTTGTTTGTTTGTTTGTTTGTTTGTTGTTTTTTGTTTTGAGAAGGAGTTTTGCTCTCGTTGCCCAGGCTGGAGTGCAATGGCGCGATCTCGGCTCACGGCAACCTCCGCCTCCTGGGTTCAGGCAATTCTCCTGCCTCAGCCTCTTGAGTAGCTGGGATTACAGGCACGCGCCACCACGCCCAGCTAATTTTTTGTAGTTTTTAGTAGAGACGGGGTTTCACCATGTTGACCAGGATGGTCTCAATCTCTTGACCTCGTGATCCACCCATCTCGGCCTCCCAAAGTGCTGGGATTACAGGCGTGAGCCACCGCGCCTGGCACTACATGGATATATTTCTTAGCTGATGCTGAGGTTTGGGCTTCTAATAATCCTGTCATCCAAGTAGTGAACATATTACCTGATAGATGGTTTTTGAACCCATGCCCACCTCTGTCATTCCCTCCCCCAGTCACTCCCTTTATAAGAATCATCATCAGAAATTCAGACGAAGATATTCATTGCTTACAATTGTGAAGAGTCGCCCATGAAGCTCAGTGTTTGCCATAAGATGTTAACAGCAACTGCCTCCAGCAATGAGATGATGACACAGCTCTCTTTTCTTCTTCTGTTCATGTTTCCGTAATTTCCAAAATCATCTATAAGGAGAAACAAGCCAAATATACATTGACAGATGAAGGGATAAACAAAATATGTGGATGCATGCAATAAAATATCTTTCGGCCTGTAAAGGAAGGCAATCCGCTCACATGCTGCAACACGAATGAACCTTGATGATGTTACACTCAGTGAAATAAGCCAGGCACAAAAAGACACGTACTGTATGATTCCACTTGTACGAGGTTCCTAGAGCCATCAAACTCATAGAGAAAAGTAGAATGGTGATTGCCAGGGACTGGAGGAGGGGCGAAGGAGAGCTGGTGTTTAACGGGGATGGAGTTTCAGTCTGCGGAGATGAAAAAGTTCTAGAGATAGTTGGTGGTACTGGCTGCACCGCAATGTGAGTGTGGAACGTGCTTAGTGCCACTGAACCACAGGCTTAAAAATGGTCAAAATGGCAAATATTACATATATTTTACGAAAATTAAAAATGAGGCCAGCACAATGGCTCACTCCTGTAATACCAGCACTTTGGGAGGCAGAGGCGGGCGGATCACCTGAGGTCGGGAGTTCAAGACCAGCCTGGCCAACATCGAGAAACTCCATTTCTACTAAAAATAGAAAATTAGCCCGGTGTGGTAGCACATGCCTGTAATCCCAGCTACTCGGGAGGCTGAGGCAGGAG
>NW_022437010.1:4427103-4446863 GCF_009761245.1 Sapajus apella | reverse complement strand
GTGTAGTTTACTCTGATAGGAAAAAAAAAAAAAAAAGTTGCATTAAGATAAAATTAGGCCTGGTGTGGTGGCTCATGCCTGTAATCCTAGCACTTCGGTAGGCTTAGGTGGGTGGATCACCTGAGGTCAGGAGTTTGAAACCAATCTGGTCAACATGACAAAACCCCGTCTCTATCAAAAAAATTCAAAAATTATCCAGGTGTGGTGGTGCACGCCTGTTATCCCAGCTACTCGGGAGGCTGAGGCAGGAGAATTTCTTGAACCCAGGAGGTGGAGGTTGCAGTGAGCTGAAATCATGTACACTGCACTCCAGCCTGGGTAAAGAGCAAGACTCCATCTAAAAATATATGTAAATATATTAAATGACCATGCTGGGTTTGTCTTGATGCTCTCCCTTCCAGCTCCCGCCGACCCTGCCTTGATGCTGTGTTCCTATCTGTGTAACGACATGATGAGTGGTCCAAGGCCACATTAAACAGTGACCTCTGGACTCATCTCAGATGCATGCAGACTCTTATTTTGAAGGAAAGCATGCAGCCTCGTTATTTCCTTTTAATAAGTTCTTATACGTTTTATACTGTTTGTTTAAAAGGAAATTCCAAATCTAAATTTAGTGCTTGGAGGTACAAATATGATTGCTTAGATCTTTTTCTCATAATCACAAGAATGAGAAATTGAGGACACCATTACATACATTACCTACACATTTTCTGTATCGTATCACATCTGTTCCATTTAAGTGAGTAGTAACACTTGGCAAAACATGTCACGTGCCTTCCTGTTCAGTGATCTACAATTTAAAAATTGATCTGGGCCGGGAACTGTGGTTCATCCCTATAATCCCAGCACTTTGGGAGGCTTAGGCAGGAGGATCACTTGAAGCCAGGAGTTTGAGGCCAGCCTGCCAGCATAGACCACCATCTCTACCTAAAAATTAAAAAATTATCCAGGTATAATGGTATGTGCCTGTGGTCCCAGCTACTTGGGAGGCTGAAGCAGGAGGATTGCTTGAGTCTAGGAGATCAATGCTACACAGAACCATAAGCATGCCACTGCACTCCAGCTTGTGAAACTCAGTGAAACCCTGTCTCAACAGGTCACAGTGGCTATAACCTGTAATCCTAACCCTTTGGAAGGCTGAGGCAGGAGGATGGCTTGGAGCCCAGGAGTCTGAGACTAGCCTAGGCAACATAGCAAGACATTTTTTACAAAAAAAAAATAAAAATAAAAATTAGTCAGGCATGGTGGCACAGGCTTGTGGTCTCAGCTTCTTGAGATGCTGAGATGGGAAGATCACTTGACCCCAGAAGGTTAAGGCTGAAGTGAGTCATGATTGCACCACTGCACTCCAGCCTTGGCAACAGAATGAGACCTTGTCTCAAAAGAAACGAAACCCTGTCTCTCTCTCAAAAAAAAAAAAAAAAAAAAAAAAAAAAAAACGTAGCTGGGCATGGTGGCTCATGCCTAAAATCCCAGCACTTTGGGAAGCCAAGGTGGGAGGATCACTTGAGGTCAGGAGTTTGAGACCAGCCAGGCCAATGTGGTGAAACCCTGTCTCTACTAAAAATACAAAAATTATCTGGGCATGGTGGCATGTGCTTGTAATCCCAGCTACTCAGGAGGCTGAGGCAGGAGAATCACTTGAACCCAGAAGGCAGAGGTTCCAGTGAGCAGAAATCACACTGCTGCACTCCAGCCAGGGCAACAGTGAGACTCTATCTAAAAAATATATAAATAAAAACCAAAAGTAGAACCATACAATGTTTGTCTTTTTGTGACTGGCTTACTTCGCTTAGTATAATGTCTCCAAGGTTCACTGATATAGCATGTAACAGAATTTCTTTCCTTTTTAAGGCTGAACAATAGTCAACGTAGGTATATACCATGTTTTGTTCATTCATTCATCCATCAGTAGACACTCCAGTTGCTTCTACTTTTTGGCTATTGTGAATAATGCTACTAGGAACCTGGGTGTACAAAAATGCAATACAAATTCTAAAAATTGGTGAGCCATATGTGTCTGAGAAAATAAAGTAGATGACTTCTATCTCACTGGACCAGGAAATCACTTATTTTATGGAATCAGAAAATGTTAGAGCAGGAAACAGTTATAAAATCATCATCTCTATTTATTTATAGACAAGGAAACAGACACGTAGAGACTTAACTAGAATGATTTGTAAAACGTTTAGCTCCTACATTTGGGGAGGAGGGGCTGTTGAAAAGAACCCCCCTCCCAGGCCAAATTATCTACCCAACTCGTCATGCAACATACCTCAAATTCCCTACACCAGAGATTTATTTACTTAGATGAAGCCACTGGTAATTTTACCAGGAATCTCCCAGTAAAATAAAAATAGCTCTAAGGGAAAGCCATTGTTGACCCACAACCCTTTGTCTTGCAAGACTGGTTTTCCATGTAACAATTTAAGCTTAGAGTGGGGCTTGTAGGGAATAGTGCCTGCACAGGGGAACTCAAAGAGGAAGCGGAGTCTCCAGGAATTGTCAGCATAGACATGCCACGATGAAACAATCGCCTCTTGAAAAGCTCCAGACATCCAGGGGTAGTCAATCCCCAGTGTTCAGATACGAAAGACCCAGAAAAGTCAAGCTAGAAAAGGCCAAAGACCAACTCAGGCAGCTCTTCACTGTATGCTGTGCTTCATGTCAAAATATAGGACTTGGCCATCAATGGTTTGGGGCCAGGAATCAGTTCTGGATGTTTGTGGCATCTTTCACTGGGCTTTCTCAGTCACATGACCAAAGACTTTTTTTCATTAGCAAGAATGTAAAATGCCCAAATGCATCATCAACTAAGGAAATCATATTGTTTCAACAGATTTCAATCTCTCCAGCACCCAAATGTGTTTCATGATAGAGCTGAAGGAATTCTGTCAGCAAAATGCAGTGTTCTAAGACCAAGAGAACTCCACTATGACACAGCTTACTAGCACAAGCACCTGGACAATCCTCAGGTCAGAGACTGCTTTCTATAAACGCAGGAACCGAGGTCAGTTCTTCAGCAGAGTGTTGTTTCTACCTCCAATTCCAAAGCTGTGAAGCGGTTCCCTCTTACGCCTGCGGAAGAACAGCAAGATTTGAAAAGAGAATTACGGTAGACCAAGGAAAGCGCATACCTACAACTAGATTTCACAATAACCACAAATAATGGATAGACCTTTTGCAATCCCAACATCAAGGCCGATGAGACCAGAAAGCCTGCTATTTGTTGATAAATAATAAAACAACATACAACAACAGCTAATTGGGCAATAAGACATGAGATTTACTGTTATATCTGCAGGGGAGTCAAGAGAATGTAGAAACTGAGTAATTAAAACAAAGTCAGGCCAGATGCAGTGGCTCATGCCTGTAATCATAGCACTTTGGGAGGCTGAGGCAGGAGGATTGCTTGAGCCCAGGAATTTGAGACCAGCCTGGGCAACATGATGAGACCCCATCTCTACAAAAAAAAAAAAAAAAAAAAATTTGCCAGGCATGGTGGCATGTGCTTGTGGTCCCAGCTACTAGCGAAGTTGAGTTGGGAGGATGGCTTGAGCAGGGAAGGCAGAGGTTTCAGTGAGCTGAGATTGCACCACTGCACCCTAGTCTGGGCAACAGAGTCAGTCCCCGTCTCAAAAAGAAAAGAAACCTGGCCAGGCATGGTGACTGACGCCTGGCCACTCACGCCATGCCTACCCCTCCTCTTTTTTTTTTTGGGACGGAGTTTCGCTCTTGTTACCCAGGCTGGAGTGCAATGGCGCGATCTTGGCTCACCGCAACCTCTGCCTCCTGGGTTCAGGCAATTCTCCTGCCTCAGCCTCCTGAGTAGCTGGGATTACAGGCACGCCCCACCATGCCCAGCTAATTTTTTTTTGTATTTTTAGTAGAGACGGGGTTTCACCATGTTGACCAGGATGGTCTCGATCTCTTGACCTCGTGATCCACCCGCCTCGGCCTCCCAAAGTGCTGGGATTACAGGCGTGAGCCACCGCGCCCGGCTAAAAGTTTTTTTTTAATTAGCCACATATGGTGACACATGCTTATAGTCCCAGCTACTTGGGAGGCTGAAGGAGGAGGATCACTTAAGCCCAGGAGGCCAAGGCTGCAGTGAGCCATGATCATGCCACTGCACTCCAACCTGGGCAACAGAGCAAGATCCTGTCTCTTAAAAATATATATATAATAATTATAATATATAATATATATTATAAAAATTATTATATATTATATATCATAAAATATATATTATACATTATAAAATATATATAATATATATTATTATATATCATACATTATAAAAATATATATATTATTATATATTATATATTATAAATATGTAATATATATATTAAACTATATTAAAATATACATATGTATGTATCTAAAATCAGGAAAGTGAGGAAAGAAGAAGCCAGTTTGAGACGGAATCTACTAGATTTGCCCCAGTGAGCCCTGAGGAAAGGAGGGCAGCACGGGGTCCCAGGTGGCCTACAACAGGGAGAAGGTGGTGCAGTTACAGAAATGGGGAAGGCAGGGCCCAGGGCAGGTTTGGAGAGATGGATGAAATGAATCTGTTGAGTGGGGAAGACAATGGTAGATGTTTTTCTCGTGATCCTTTCTGCTCCCGACATTCCTTACTGTAGTGAGTTTGCCAAGGAAAGGGGCATCAAGTGAGAAAATAGGTTCCTTTACCTCACTAAATAGCCCGAATCCCACCCTCCTTTGGGGCATCATCTTTGCTCACCTTTTCTTGTCTCCTGCTGGGATATATACTCCTAAGGGAAGTCCATCTGTCTTGTCACCTCTGTAGCACTTTATAGGGAATTCAAAGGGGCTTCAGGTTTGGGAAAACAGCCAGATCCACCTTTCACACCTGAGCTAAGGTTTCAGCTCTAGGAATGGTCACAACAACCGAGGCTCCGGAGCCCATCCACGCTTTTCAAGGGCCACCCACTCAGAGAAGGCAAGGTGCGGGCTGCTAGAAGGATCTGGCAATGACCAGAGTGGTGGAATCTGTCCAAGGTGTCCTGGGACAGCCACACCACAGAAAGGAGGAGGGGACAAGAGAGGAAAGACAGGAAAGGCCATGTATAAGAGGCTGAAGTAGGAAATTCTGGACCATCTTCATGGAGAGCCTTTATAAAAATATAGGTGGCGCTTATGCCTTCAGGGAGAGAAGAAATGATGAACAAAATCCCCAAAGCTTAGCAGTAAAAACAAAGCAGCATGAAAGCATTTGAAAACACCATGACCCCTTCTGGGCATGGAGCAAGGATCCAGGTCGATAAGTTAGCATCTTGAATGGCACGATATGGACGCCTCTCTGGAAGGAGTCTTCACAGGAGGCCCAGAGGCACCTGAGCTCAAGGTCGACCAGGTGACTCATCTGACCAGCAGAGCTAATTTGCTGACAAAGAGCAGTGAGAATATACATTTCAGCCAAGGTCTAGCAGTAAAAGGGGCAAGAATGGAATCAAGACACTTATTCAGGGCTGGGCACAGTGGCTAACACCTGTAACCTCAGCACTTTGGGAGGCTGAGGCAGGAAGACTGCTTGAGCCCAGGAGTTTGAGACCAGCCTAGGCAACATAGTGAGACCCTGTTTCTCAAAAGAAAAAAAAAAAAATTAGCTAAGCATGGTGGCACACACCTGTATCCCAGCCACTTGGGAGGCAAAGGCAGGAGGATCTCCTGAGCCCGGAAGTTCTACGCTTCAGTGAGCTGTGATTGCGCCACTGCACTCCAACCTGGACAAGAGAGCAAAAATATCTTTAAAGAAATTTTTAAATTAAAACAATTAAGAAGACATTTATTCAGGAAAAAGCAGGCTCTGCCAGGATCTGGGGCCCAGGGCCTCTGAGAACCTTTGCTCCAGCCCAAAATACAACAGTTACAAAAGGAAGAGGATAGAAAAACAAATAAATAAAAGAAAAAGAAGTAATCCAAGTTTCTCAAAAACAAACAGTTCAACACAAAATGGGGAAGCTATAATCATTATAATTAGTATCAATAGAAATAAAATCATTTTTTTCTTTATTTCTTCTTTAAAAAAACGGGATGCATGTGCAGAACGTGCAGGTTTGTTACATAGATATACATGTGCCATGGTGACTTGCTGCACCTGTTGACTTGTCCTCTAAGTTCCTCAGCCCTCCACTCCACAACAGACGTGTGATGTTCCCCTCTCTGTGTCCATGTGTTCTCAATGTTCAACTCCCACTTACGTGTGAGAACATGTGGTGTTTGGTTTTCTGTTCCTGTGTTAGTTTGGTGAGGATGATGGCTTCCAGCTTCATCCATGTCCCTGCAAAGGACACAATCTCATTCTTTTTATGGCTGCATAATATTCCATGCTGTATATGTATCACATTTTCTTTATCTAGTCTATCACTGATGGGCATTTGGGTTGGTTCCGTGTCTTTGCTATTGTAAATAGTGCTGAAAGTCATTTCTACTGCCTATGCTTTTGGAAATGCATCTGAGGAGTGAACCAAAAATGCCTCCCCTCACTCTCAGCCCCACAGCTTTGTAGTACACGGGGACTTGCAGGTGGTACCCTCAAGTTCTAACACACTCTGTTTCTTCCAGTGCTTCTACAAGTGCTATGGTGGGAAGACAGTGTCACTTTGGGGGTCAGTGCTCGGGGCAATGCTGTGCCTGCCTGCAATACTATATTGTGTTGTAATACAATCTTTATGTGTATCTAACCATATTTATTAAAATATAATCATCTATCTGACATCATTGTTTTCTCTCTCAAGGCTCCATTATGCCCCAAACTATTTTTCCCCTTGCTTTTAAACAGTGAGATTTGCAATTTGAATGCCCGACGGCTAAGGCCATGACTGTGGCTCTAGTTTTGAACAAGGAAGTGTGACTTGGAATCAAACATGTTCTGAGGAGCTGGGGAAAAGAACTGGTGGAGACTAGGGTGAGGAGAAGGAATCAGGGCAGTCAGAAATTAGCATGGGACCGGGCGCAGTGGCTCACGCCTGTAACCAGCACTTTGGGAAGCTGAGGCAGGTGGATCACAAGATCAGGAAATCAAGACCATCCTGGTTGACATGGTGAAACCCTCTCTCTACTAAAAATACAAAAACGTGGCCGGGCGTGGTGGCACATGCCTGTGGTCCCAGCTACTCGGGAGACTGAGGCAGGAGAATAGCTTGAACTAAGGAGGCGGAGGTTGCAGTGAACCAAGATCGCGCCACTGCACTCCAGCCTGGGTGACAGAGCGAGACTCCATCTCAAAAAAAAAAAAAAAAAAGTGCATGGAAGAAGAGCGGCAACAAAAAGACAAAAGGACATTCATTTAATTGGATTTACTCGTGTTAAATTTTTTTATTTCCATGTGCCCTTCTGAACCATATTTCCCCTCTGCAGCAAGAACCAAATGTCTCCGACCTCATGTTATTTAATTAATTATGCCACTTCAGTCTTAGCATCACCATTATAGAAAGGCAATCAGGTTAATGCCTAAGTGTGGCATTTTATTTTAAAAGTCAATAAACAATCTAGAAGGCTAAATTTTAGCAATATGAATTCTTAAACAATGTTTGACACTTAAATCCAGAAATTTGATTTTTAAAGGTTTCCCAATTACATCACCAAAATCAGGTTGAATGAAAACACTTTTGTCTAAAATAGTTTTGCAGATGGCGATTGTTAAACCATTGTATTGTTCTACTTTACACCCAACAATTTCACCGAAAGGCAGATAAAAATCAGCCAGGCCGGTTTCTGGACATTACCCTCTCCTCCAGAGGACATGGCCCCAGGGCAATCTGTCCCTTTTGGCCTGCCTTCACAGGGACCCTCCAGTACCTGCCTCTCCCAGAAAGGTTGGCAAATGTTTGTCCTGAACTGACAGATCTAGAAATGAGCAGCCAGGGGTGCAGATGCCGGGCCTTTGCTTTGGAACAAAGGCGACTTCCTGCTTCTGCCAGGAGGAGCCGCACGTCTTCTTGGAGTCACAGGAAGAGGGGACTCTCAACTTTGAGAGTCGTTCTCACTTCCCCTTTCCTCATTCCTTCATATCTAACAGACATTGGTTGCAGGTCTGTGCTCTGCGACACTCTGGGAATAAATAATATCAAGATGAGTTACCTGGGGCCTCCAGGCTCATGAGCTATGGGGCAATCATGCCAGGACACAGTTACAGCCCAGTGTGAAGGTGCTGGACCCTAGAGAAGCCCAGGCTCCACGTGAGCACATCAGAGCAGAGCCTAAACCAAGAAAGGGGTTGAGCAGTCGGAGGCAGGGAAGTGTGCCTGGAGGAGGTGACCGTAACCCTTACATCCATTCAACTGGTATTAATTGAGTGATTATCAAGTGCCTGACACTGCTCTAAGTGCTGAAATACAGCATGGGGAAGAGAGTGCTCCGGAAGCCAGGGAGGTATATAAAATTTTAAAAAATAAAGTATAGAACACATATTTCATTTAAAATATTTTATATATTATAATGATATAAATAGAAAATATAAATTTTATAAAATATATATATTAAAATATATGTGTGTATATATATATATATATATATATATACAAACACACTTTTGTGGGTATAATATATATACACACAAGTGTATGTGTATATATATATGTGTGTGTGTGTATATATATATATATATACTTGTGTGTATATATATGTGCGTGTGTGTGTGTGTATATATATATATATATATATATACAAACATTTTTTTTTTTTTAAAGAGAGAAGCGGTCTTGCTTTGTTCCCCAGGGTGGAGTGCAGTAGTATGATCACAGCTTACTACAGCCTTGAACTCCTGGGCTCAAGCAATCCTGCTGCCTCAGCCTCCTGAGTAGCTGGGACTACAGGTATGTGCCACCACGCCTGGCTAATCGTTTAATTTTTTGTAGAGACGGGGTCTTGCTATGTTGCCTAGGCTGGCCTCGAACTCCAAGGCTCAAGATATCCCCCCAGCCTTGGTCTCCCAAAGTGCTGGGATTACAGGCGTGAGTTGGTGATTTTCACGCTGAGACCCTAATGATAAGATGAAAGGAAATGCTTTTCTCTTCTTTTTTTTTTTGGTTTCTCCTTTTTTGAGATAAAGTCTTGTTCTGTCGCCCAGGCTGGAGTGCAGTGGCACGATCTTGGCTCATTGCAACCTCCACCTCCCGGGTTCAAGTGATTCTCCTGCCTCAGCCTCCTGAGTAGTTGGGATTGCAGGTGTGTGCCACCATATCCAGTTAATTTTTGTATTTTTGGTAGAGACAGGGTTTCACCATGTTGGCCAAGCTGGTCTCAAACGCCTGGTCTTAAGTAATCAGCCTGACTTGGCCTCCCAAAATGCTGGGATTACAGGTGTGAGCCATTGCATCTGGCCAGGAAACACTTTTCAAGCGGAGAAGAAATGGCCGGAGTGAAGGACAAGCTTGCTGTGCTGTTAAAGTAGCAGAAAAAAAGAGCAGTGTGGCCAGAATTTCAGTGGGCCAAGGAAGCATGAAGGGGCTCAGGTCAGCAGTTCAAACAACGGCCAGATCTAGCAAGGCTTACAAATTTGGATGGTTACAAAGTTGGATGATTACAAATTTGGATTTTATTGTGTGCATTGTGGGAAATCATTAAAGGTTTTGAGCCAGAGAGTGACAAGATCAGATCTGTGGTTTTTATTTTATTTTATTTTTTGAGACAGGGTCTTCCTCTGTCACCCAGGCTAGAGTGCAGTAGCATGATCTCAGCTCACTGAAACCTCTGCCTCCTGGGTTCAAGAAATTCTCCTGCCTCAGGCTCCAGAATAGCTGGGATTACAGGCGTTAGCCACCATGCCTGGCTAATTTTTTTTAATTTTAGTAGAGACAGGGTTTCACCATGTTGGCCAGGCTGGTCTCGAACTCCTGACCTCAGGTGATCTGCCTACCTTGGCCTCCCAAAGTGCTGGGATTACAGGCGTGAACCACAGTGCCCAGCCTAGATTTGTGTTTTAAAGTGGTCAGCTAGCTGCATGGTCAGCCCAGGGAGTGGAGAGAAGGAAGAAAGCTTGAAGGAGGCAGCATGTGCACAGGCCCCGTGAGAGGTGGCCCCGGCGACGCAAAGCCATTCTGGGTGGTCGTTCTGGGTGCAGAGCATCAGCTGGAATGGAGAGAGGCAAGCCCAGAGACTCGGGCCAGGGCAAGGCCAACAAGATTCTCCCATGCCACACCAATGTTCTCATGTGCCATGCCTCACATACCATGCCAAGCACAGTGGCATCATCTGGGGGACTCAAAGCAGGACTGACATGATCATCATTTACTAAACTCACTTGACAGTTTTTGTGTGTATGTAGACCCCTCCAATATAGTTCAGGCTGGTCTTAAACTCCTCAGCTCAAGCGATCCTCCCAGCTTGGCCTCCCAAAATGCTGGGATTACAGGCATAAGACACCATGCCCAGCTTGATGGCTTTTCTATTGTGGGTAGTGTTGAGGCAATGAATTCCCCTAATAACAAGGACTAAGTGTGTGGAATAAATTCTCTCTTTAAAGATCCAAATTTTACACTGTTTTTCAGAGTTACTAAAATGTATTAACATTCTTCACATTCTTGCACGTGAAGCAATGGTTTTCTCATTCTCCAAAGCTCAATGGGTAAAGGAGAGAAGCTGACTATTCCAACTTAGGATCTATGGATATAAAATATAGACTTATGTCAGAAATATAGATTTACATCAGAAAAATGCTAGTCCTTTAAAAAAAGATGCAGTATTTCATAAGGATGTAGGTCCTACAGCCAACATGGCAACCAATTCGCCAGCTGTGTGACATGTGGGTCAAGTTGCTTACCTCTCTGGTTTCTGTTTCCCTGTCTGTAAAATGGGAGACAGTACAATACTCACTGTATGGGGTAGTTAAAAGGCTAACATAAATGAATATAAGTAAAGGGCCTAGACCAGAGCCAGGCACAGAGTAAGCAGCCATATGCGATTATTATCTTTATTTATTTCTTTATTTTTGAGACAGGGTCTCGAACTGTTGCCCAGGCTGGAGTGCAGTGGCTCACTGCAACCTCTGCCTCCCGGGTTCAAGCGATTCTCATGCCTCAGCTTACTGAGTAGCTGAGATTACAGGTGTGTACCACTGCATCCAGCTAAGTTTTGTATTTTTAGTAGAGATGGGGGGTTTCACCATGTTGGCCAGGCTAGTCTCAAACTCCTTGCTCTCCCAAAGTACTGGGATTACAGACGTGAGCCACCGCGCCTGGCTACTATCATTATTTTATTGTCGTTGCAATTTAGTTTCTTAGTGCATTTAACACTACTGATCACTCACCTCCTTCTTAAACTTCCTTCCTTTGGCTTCTATGACTCTGGACTGCTCTGGTTTTCCTTCTTTTTTCCTTTCTAGATTGTTTTACTGCTTCCTCTTCATCCCCTCACCCTCTAGGAGTTCCTCAAAGCTCTGGCCTCGATCTCTTTCTCAGCAGTTCCACCCATGTGGGTGCTCCATGCAGATAAATCCCAGGCTATCTCTGAGCTTCTGACCTCCCATCTGAGTGCGGCAGCCACGCTTCCGACCTTGCTGCCCACCCGATGTCACAGGGTCTCTCAGGTTCAGCGGGGCCAAACTGCTCACCATCTTCCCCAAACTGTTTCCTTCTGAAGTTCTCTGTGTGAGTGCAGTCGCCCGTTTATCCAGACTAGAGTCCCCGGTCACTCGCCCTCTTCCTTGCTCTCCACTCCCAACTGAGCAATGAAGTCCAGGCTGTGTCATTTCCTCCACATCTTTAGAATACGTCCCCTCCTTTCCTTTGCCATGGCTACCATCCTACTTACAGCTGTCATTCACCTTAACTGTTGCAACCACCTCAAAATGGTCTCCTCGCCTTTGACATTTATTTATTATCTCAGTTCATCTTAATTCCTAAGCACAGTCTCTACACTGGCTTTGTGCTGCTCACAGTTAAAAGACACCATTAAGGCTTGAATTTTATCAACCCTCCACCTCATTAAGCCTACTCCTACTACAGCCTCTCTACGTCTGCACTTACCCTTGGTTCTCCTCCAGTCCAACCTGATCCCCTCATCTGTACTCCACATTCCAACCCTTTCATCTCTACTCCAGACTCTGTTTATCTCATCTGCCCGTCTCTTCCCCCATACAGCCACCAAGTTCTGATTCCCATGGTCAGTACCCAGGTTCACTGCCAGAAACTAAGTGATTCTCATTAGGGCTGAACAATATGCACCAGCAACCAATAGCCAGCCTGTCTCCAGATCCTCATCTAGCACATAAAATGTAACCAGGGATGGGCGTGGTGGTTCACGCCGGTAATCCCAGCACTTTGGGAGGCCCAGGTGCGTGGATCACATGAGGTCAGGAGTTCGAGACCAGCCTGGCCAGCATGGTGTAACCCGTGTCTCTACTAAAAATACAACAATTAGCCCAGCATGGTGGCACGTGCCTGAAATCCCAGCTACTCGGGAGACTGAGGCAGGAGAATTGCAAGAACCTGGAAGGCAGAGGTTGCAGTAAGTTGAGATCATATCATTGCACTCCAGCCGAGGTGACAAGAGGAAGACTCCATCTCAAAAAGTCAAAAAAAAAAAAAAAAAAAAGATAACCAGGCCGGGCGTGGTGGCTCAAGCCTGTAATCCCAGCACTTTGGGAGGCCAAGGCGGGTGGATCACGAGGTCAAGAGATCGAGACCATCCTGATCAACATGGTGAAACCCCGTCTCTACTAAAAATACAACAAATTAGCTGGGCATGGTGGTGCGTGCCTGTAATCCCAGCTACTCAGGAGGCTGAGGCAGGAGAATTGCCTGAACCAGGGAGGCGGAGGTTGCGGTGAGCCGAGATCGCACCATTGCACTCCAGCCTGGGTAACAAGAGTGAAACTCCGTCTCAAAAAAAGAAAAAAAAAAAAAGATAACCAGCGATGCGCACACATTTGAGAAAAACAATGGATGAATTATAAACACTAAACGATGCGCTGAAGAAATTAGACCTTGGGGAAATAAGTGCCCTAGGAAAAGGATGAGAACCTTTAATTAAGTGTAATTAGTTTCCCAAGACAGATGCACAAGGATGCCAAACCCATGAATGACTGGCTGCTCAGAAAAAGAAGCCATCAGAATCATTGAAAATTGAAGACTTTCAATAATTGCCGAGGGAATATTCAGCTGATGGAATTTTCACCACAGAAGGGTGTCCATGAAGAATGAACTCATTAAATAGGAGATGGGGCTGATTCTCCCAAAATAAAGTTCAAAGAACAAGGAGATTTAAAATGTGAACTAGACATGAAGAAACATGGAGGATCCATGAGTTACAGCAGCTGTCTTACGGGATTCCAGAAGGACAGGACAGCGAGGATTCAGAAGAGAAATAAAGAAATTTCAGAAGGCCAGGCACAATGGCTCACACCTGTAATCCCAGCACTCTGAGAGGCTGACATGGGTTGATCACCTGAGGTCAGTAGTTCAAGGCCAGCCTGGCCAACATGGTGAAACCCTGTCTCTAGCAAAAATACAAAAATCAGCTGGGTATGGTGGTGCGTGCCTGTAATCCTAGCTACTCAGGAGGCTGAGGCAGGAGAATCATTCAAACCCAGGAGGCGGAGATTGCGGTGAGCTCAGATCCTGTCACTGCACTCCAGGCTGGGCAACAGAGCAAAACTTTGTCCCCGGCAAAAAACAAACAAACAAACAAAACAAACAAAAAAAAAAAAAAAACAGAAATTATAGAAGACTATTTCCCAGGGCTAAAAAAAGATTCATGTCTCCATATTAAAAGGGCTCAATAAATAATGTACAAAAATAATGAAAAAGTCACTGTAAATATGTGGTAAGAGTTTAAAACTCCAAAGATAAAGGGCATATTTTTAAACTTCCTGGGAAGAGGGGAGGGGGGAACAGATTGCCTACGAAGGAATGAAAGTTAGATATGCTGCTTTAGATTGTTAGTGAGCCTTTTTAAATAAAAAATAAAATAAAAATCAGATTTGTATTAAAGGTCTTATCAACAATACAAGAAGCTATAAGACAGTGGAGGACTGTCTTACAAATTCTATAGGTTTTTTTGAAATTGGACATTCACACCCAGGCAAATTAGTCTTGAAGCAATGTAGGTAAAATAAACATATTCACACATAGACTTAAAGTTACCCCTTAAAATTATTTTCGGAAAGAGTAATCTTGTAAGCTTAACCAAGTGGTAATTTAAAAATTTTAAAAAGAAAGAATAATCTGATTATACACTTCAGCAAACAAATATGAAGCCAAGAGAGATAAAAACATGTAATTCAGCCGGACATAGTGGCTCACGTCTGTAATCCCAGCACTTTGGGAGGCTGAGGCGGGTGGATCACCTGAGGTCAGGAGTTCGAGACCAGCCTAACCAACATGGTGAAACCCTGTTTCTACTAAAAATACAAAATTACCCAGACGTGGTGGCAAGTGCCTATAATCCCAGCTACTTTGGAGGCTGAGGCAGGAGAATCGCTTGAACCCAGGAGGCGGAGGTTGCGGTGAGCAGAAATGGCACCATTGCACTCCAGCCTGGGACACAGCAAGACTCCATCTCAAAAGAAAACAAAATGTAATTCAAGAAAAGTGGCAAGTAAAACAATAAACTTACGATAAAATCTAAATATGTGCTGCACTTACCCTTGGTTCTCCTCCAGTCCAACCTGATCCCCTCATCTGTACTCTGCATTCCAACCATTGAATGTTTACCATTCAAAATGGTAAACAATAGCCATGTATGGCTACTGAGCACCTGAAATGTAATTAAGTCTGAATTGAGAGGTGCGGAGAGTGTTAAACATACCCTTAAAACATTTTATGCAAGAAAAAACAATGTAAATAATTTTTATTTTATTTATTTATTTATTTTGAGACGGAGTCTCGCTCTGTCGCCCTGACTAGAGTGCAATGGCACGATCTCAGCTCACTGCAACCTCCGCCTCCGAAGTAGCTGGGATTACTGGCGCCCGCTACCACACCTGACTAATTTTTGTATTTTTAGTAGGGACGGGATTTCACCATGTTGCCCAGGCTGGTCTTGAACTCCTGATCTCAGGTGATCCTCCTACCTCAGCCTCCCAAAGTGCTGGGATTACAGGCATGAGCCACTATGCCCAGCCTGTAAATAATTTTTTTATATAGAGTCTGAGTTAAAATGATACTAATCTGAATATTATGGGTTAAATAAAAATATACATATATTTGGTTTTTTCTTTCTTTCTTTCTTTCTTTTTTGAAATGAAGTTTCATTCTTATTGCCCAGGCTGGAGTGCAATGGCACAATCTCAGCTCACTGCAATCTTCGCCTCCTGGGTTCAAGTGATTCTCCTGCCTCAGTCTCCTGAGTAGCTGGGATTACAGGCATGCACCACCATGCCCAGCTAATTTTGTATTTTTAGTAGAGATGGGGTTTCAGCATGTTGGTAAGGCTGATCTCGAACTCCTGAGCTCAAGTCATTTACCCACCTCAGCCTCCCAGAGTGCTGGGATTACAGATGTGAGCCACCATGTCCAGCCATAAATTATATTGTTAAAGAAAATTATTATTAAAATTAATTTCATTTGTTCTTCTTCCCTTTATAATGTGGCTATTAGAAAATTTAAAATTACCTATGCAGGTTGCATTTGTGGCTAGCAATGTATTTCAATCGGATGGTGCTGGTCTAATTAATTGTGAATAATATAGCTGTGAAAATTAATGCATTTTTTAAGAAATTATTCCCAAGAATACAATGAAATGCCACAATAAAAAGGCAAATAGCTCAATTGAAAAATGAACTAAGGATCTGAACATACATTTCTCCAAAGAAGATATACAAATAGCCAATAAGTACATGAAAAGATGCTCACCATGATTAACAAACAGGGAAATGCAAATCAAAACCACAGTGAGATTCACTTCACACAGGTAGGATGGTTGTAGTAAAAAAAAAAAAAAAAAAAAAGAAAGAAAGAAAAGAAAGAAAATAAGTGCTGGAGAGAATGTGGAGAACTTGGAACTCTACTACATTGATGGTAGGAATTTGAAACAGTGCAGCTGCTTTGAACAGGAGCTTAGTAGTTCCTCAAAATGTGAAATATGGAGTTAACACCTGGCCCATCAATTCAAGTCTTAGGAAAATAAAAACATGTATTTATACAAAAAGTTGTGCAAGAATGTTCACAGCAGCATTCTTCATAATAGCCAGAAAGTGAAAGCAACCCAAATACCCACCAATTGATGAAGGCATAAACAAAATATGGGTCTATCCATACAACAGAATATTATTATTATTATTTTTTATTTTTATTTTTATTTTTATTTTGAGACGGAGTTTCACTCTTGTTACCCAGGCTGGAGTGCAATGGCGCGATCACCGCAACCTCCGCCTCCCGGGTTCAGGCAATTCTCCTGCCCCAGCCTCCTGAGTCGCTGGGATTACAGGCACACGCCACCATGCCCAGCTAATTTTTTGTATTTTTAGTAGAGACGGGGTTTCACCATGTTGACCAGGATGGTCTCGATCTCTTGACCTCGTGATCCACCCGCCTCGGCCTCCCACAATGCTGGGATTACAGGCTTGAGCCACCGCGCCCGGCCACAACAGAATATTATTTAGCAATAGAAAATAAAGTGCTGGGCTGGGCGCGGTGGCTCACACCTGTAATCCCAGCACTTTGGGAGGCTGAGGCGGGCGGATCACTTGAGATCAGGAGTTCAAGATCGGCCTGGCCAACATGGCAAAATGCGGGAGGTGGAGGTTGCAATGAGCTGAGATCGTGCCACTGCACTCCAGTCTGGTGACAGAGTGAGACTCTGTCTCAAAAAAAAGAAAAAGAAACTCACATTCAATAATATTGAAGGAAGCAAAAATTTAAACAAAAATGAGAAATCATTTTACCCATCAGATTTTAAAAACTTTTAAAAATCTTAATAATCAGTCAGTGAGAGTTTGGGAAAATAGATACTTATATTTTGTCCTCATGGCATTTAAATCGATACAACCTTTTATGGAACAACTTGAAAATAGTTATTAAAAATTTTAAAGGGCATATCTTTGAACTCCAGCAAATCCACTTCTCTATTCTATCCAGGAGAAACACTGGGAAATGTATGCAGATGACCATGGTGTTTTCTATTGCTACATAACAAATTACTGCAAAATAGCTTCAAGCAACACAAAATCACTGTCTCACAGCTTCTGAGGGTTAAGAGTCAGGCGCAGCTTAGTTGAGTCTTCCAGTCAGGATCTCACCAGATTTAAGTCAAGGTGTTTCAAGGTGTCAGCCCAGTGCATTTTCTTTTCTTAATATTTTTACTTTATTTTTTTCTTTTTAGAGATGAGTCTTTCTTTGTTGCCCAGGCTGGTCTCAAACCCCTGGGCCCAAGCAATCTTCCTGACTCGGCCTCCCAAAGTGCTGGGATTATAGACATGCACCACTGTGCCCCACTAGCCCAGAGCATTTTTTCTTTCCTTCCTTCCTTTCTTCCTTTCCTTCCTTCCTTCCTTGCTTTCTTTCTTTCTCCTTCCTTCCTTCCTGCCTGCCTTCCTTTCTTTCTCCCTCTGTTGCCCAGGCTGGAGTGCAGCGGCACAATCACATCTCACTGCAGCCTCAACTTCCTGGGCTCAAGCAATCCTCCCACATCAGCCTTCTAAGTAGCTGCGAGCATGGGCGTGCACCACCATCCTCAGCTAACTTTTTAATTTTTGTCGAGATGAGGTGTCACTATGTTGGCCAGGCTGGACCTCTAGTTGCTGAGAGTGGGCCCTCTCTGACATCTAGCAGGAAAATGGGCACCCCACAGAACCATGAAGAAATGAATTCTGCCAACAACCTAAGGGATCTCTGAAGCAATCTTTCCCTTGCTGAGCCTTCAGAGGAAAATGCACTGGGCTGGCTGGTACAGTGGCTCACTCCTATAACCCCAGCACTTTGGGAAGCTGAGGTGGGAGGATCACTTGAGCCCAGGAGCTTGAGACAAGGCTGAGCAACATAGCAAAACCCTGTCTCTACAAAAAATACAAAAATTAGCCAAGCATGGTGGTGTGTGCCTATAATCCCAGCTACTCAGGAGGCTGAGGTGGGAGGACCGCCTGAGCCCAGGAGGTTGAAGCTGTAGTGAGCCAAGATTGTGCCACTGCACTCCAGCCTGGACAACAGAGTGAGACCCTTTTTTTTTTTTTTTTTTTTTGAGATGGAGTATTACTCTGTCTCCAAGGCTATAGTGCAGTGACATGATCTCGGCTCACTGCAACCTCTGTCTCCCAGTTCAAGCAATTCTCCTGCCTCAGACTCCCAAGTAGCTGGGATTATAGGCATGTGTCACCAAGACTGGCTAATTGTATTTTTAGTAGAGACGGGGTTTTACATGTTGACCAGACTGGTCTTGAACTCCTGACCTCAGGTGATACACCCACTTTGGCATACTAAAGTGCTGGGATTACAGGCATGAGCCACCTTGCCCAGCCACCACCCTTTTTTTAAACCTCAGAATTCTGCCTGCCACCCCATGTTCGAGGATGCTCCTGCCAATAGAGAATTGGTAAGGATGAAAAAGTGGAAGCAATGTAGAAATGGTTAAATACGTTGTGAATGCTTATATAGACTATGTACATCTATACTATGGAATATTGGACTGAGTTGTAAAATAGAATGAAATAGACCAAGGTGACATAATAACTAATACAAAAAAGGCAAGCTTCAGAATAGTACATACGAGCCCATGTATGTATTAACAAATAAATGCTAGCTTCCTGCCTCTACCTGTGTCCTCTGAAATCCTCTATTCTGCTGCCAGAGAGGCCTTTTTAAAATTCAGATCTGATCAGGCCACCAGCCCCCGCGTCCACCCTGCCTCCAGGCTTAAAATCTGACCTTGGATTCCCTTCATTCTTAGGATAAAGCCTAAACAGATCTTTATCATAGCCTGGGATGTGGCCCTGGCCAGTCCCTGCCACCCCATGCTCCAGCCACAGCAACCTGGGTGCACAGTTCTCCCTCTACCATTGAGTCTCACCAGTGACTTCTCTGCTGAAATGCTCCCTAGCCATCCCCTTCACCTGGTCAATTTGATTCATGCTTCCAATCTCGATTCTAGCTGGGCCCAGCGGCTCACGCCTATAGTCCCCAGCCCTTTGGGAGGCTGAGGCTGGAGGATCACTTAAGTCCTGGAGTTCATGAACAGCTTGGGCAACATAGTGGGACGCTGTCTTGAAAGAAGAAAAAGGGAAGGAAGGAAGGGAGGGGGGGAGGGAAAGAAGGAAAGAAAGGGAAGGAAGGAAAGAAGGAAGGAAGAAGGAAGGAAGGAAGAAGGAAGGAAGGAAGGAAGGAAGGAAGAAGGAAGGAAGGAAGGAAGGAAGGAAGGAAGGAAGGAAAGAAGGCAGGCAGGCAGGCCAGGCCAGGTGGCTCACGCCTGTAATCCCAGGCCCAGCACTTTGGGAGGCTGAGGCGGGTGGATCACGGGTTCAGGAGATCGAGACCAGCCTGGCCAACATGGTGAAACCCGTCTCTACTAAAAATACAAAAATTAGCTGGGCGTGATGGTGCGTGCCTGTAATCCCAGCTACTCAGGAGGCTGAGGCAGGAGGATAGCTTGAACCTGGGAGGCCAAGGTTGCAGTGAGCTGAAATCATGCCACTGCACTCTAGCCTGGCCCACAGAGTGAGATTCCATCTCAAAAAAAAAGAAAAAAAGAAAGAAAGAGACAGAGAGAGAGAGAGAGAGAGAGAGAGAGAGAGAGAGAGAGAGAGAAAGAAAGAAGGAAAGAAAGAAAGAAAGAAAGAAAGAAAGAAAGAAAGAAAGAAAGAA
>NW_022437010.1:4395523-4427093 GCF_009761245.1 Sapajus apella | reverse complement strand
GAAAGAAAGAAAGAAAGAAAGAAAGAAAGAAAGAAAGAAAGAAAGAAAGAAAGAAAGAAAGAAAGAAAGAGGAAGGAAGGAAGGAAAGAAAAAAAAAAATCACATGGCTCTTCCTTCCCAAATCCCGTCTGCCCACAGACCCGCCAGATACCCTGTCACAAGTTCAAGCTCTACCCATGCTCCCTCACACTCCCACAGTTAGAGTTAGTAAGGCTCCATTTATGTGTGCCTGGATCAGACCATTTATCAGATCCACATCTGTCTTCCCCAAACAACCTTAACCTCCACAAGGGCGGGACCTTATCTGGCTGTGATTACCATTGCGCCTCCAGGGCCTGCTGCGCTATCTGGCACCAAACAGAGGCTCAATCAGTATTTGTTCCATGACTCTGGCCGTCCTGTCCCTTTCTCATCAGATTTTGCACACTGTGCCCATACATTTCCACATCTCCAGGCCTGGGCATGTCAGTTCCTCTTTCTAGAAGGCCTTTCCACTTTTGAATTGCCGGGAAAACTTCTACTCATTTTGCAAAGCCCAGTTGCAATGACCCCACTTGAAGCCAAGATAAAATCAAGAGCGAGAATGCCAAAATGTGAATAGTGACGGGTGAGATTGGAAGTTATATTTATTTCTGTTTTATGCTTTCTAAATGTTTTGCAATGAGTAGCTATTACTTTCATAATTATAAAAAGTAAAATAATTTCTCAGCATCTTCAAAAATATACATTTGCTTCATGAAGCGACACATGAATTCCCTTCTCAGTCTTTGAGATCCCCCTTCTCACAGGAACTTGGTCTTTCTGTTCTTGTCAGACACCCCCTCGTCGATGTGTATCTGTCTCTGGGTACTCAGTGTCCTGTACCAGATTGTTTGCTCACACACCAAAGTGTCCCTCGTAGTCTGAACTCTTCTTCCCCATTGCAGTCAGCCCAGTGCTCACTCTGGAGAAGAGCTCAGTCAACACATAATGAGAGAATGAATGGACAAGCAATGTGCCTGTCTTATGAACTCCACTATTTCCAGTGGATGTCCCATTTGGGGATGGCTCTGGGTCTTTGAGGTTCACTGCGGCAAGCAGCCATTCTTCCTGCATGGAGGGTGGAAAAGTCTCTGGGGGCAGAGACCGCTGCAGTGGCTGGGAGAGAGGCAGTCCTTCCCGGGAGTAAGAAGATGGCAACAGTGAGTGTGACAACAGGCGATGGGAAGCGTAGTCAGCATTGGGGAGGCCCAGTGCAAGGAATATGGTGTCTCGCCAGGCAGGAAGAGCCCCACACAGTGAGCGGCCCCAAGGGAAGCCTCTGTTCTGAGTGAGACATCAGAGAGGGACACCACAGGTCCCATCCCAGGGCCCTGCACTGTGCCCAGCTGGTCCACAGGCCAGAAATGGAAACTTGACACTGGTTTCTGCGCCCTCCAAACCCATGTTTTCTGAGCCGTTTCCCCTCTGCCCCTTGGCTTGCGTGCCCCTCCTCCTCAGCTGCAGGGTCTAAATAATGAAGAGCCCAGCGGCAACAGGGGCAGGGAAGTGAAAGGGAAAGTGACTGAGTGCAGAGCAGGAAAATCAAGGTATGAAAACTGAAAGTATACTTAAGGGGGGTGTAAGCTGAAAGTATACTTTGTGAACTGTTGAAATTGGTGCCCCTTTAGCGGGGCATGGTGGTGCGTGCCTGTAATCCCAGCTACTCAGGAGGCTGCGGCGGAGGATAGCTAGAGTCCAGGAGGTTGAGGTGGCAGTGAGCCATGATCGCACCACTGCACTACAGCCTGGGCAACAAACATGACTTTATCTAAATAAATAAATAAAATAATTTTAAAATTAAAGAAAAAAAAAAGTTTGGCCACTGTGGCTCACGCGTGTAATCTCAATGCAATTTGGTAGGCCTAGGTGGATGGATTACTTGAGGTCAAGAGTTCGAGACCAGCCTGGCCAACATGGTGAAACCCTGTCTCTACTAAAAATACAAAAATTAACCAGATGTGGTGGCACGCATCTGTAATCCCAACTACTGGGGAGGCTGAGGCAGGAGAATTGCTTGAGCCAAGATCACACTGCACTCCAGTCTGGGAAACAAGAGTGAAACTCTGTCTCAATAAATAAATAAATAAATAAATAAATAAATAAAAATAAATTTTACCTAACAAGCACATTCAGATTTTCAAGAACATCGGCCCTAGCCCTCACTTTGGGGCCTTTACTAGGCAGAGAGGAACGTGCAGCGGTCGTCAGGAGGCATTCTGGAAACAAGACTGCACTGGGTTGCAGAAGAGCCACGCCAAGTGACAAACGGGAAGGAAGGGAAAAGGCTTCTCAGCACTTTCAAAGCAGAAACACAAATTACTGTCCCCACCCTCCTCTCTCCATCTCCAAATGTCTTTAGTAAAATAAATTTGGAATTAGGATGAAATAAAGCCAACCAAATACCCTTTCCTCTCCAGTCTATGCCACAAGGAATCTATTCACTGACGCTGACGTTGTCAGGAGTTTCTGTCTGTGTGGGGATAAGTTATTTGCATGGGGATAAGAGAATCGAAGAAAATTTAAGCTACATGTTTAAGTTAGTGGGGCTATGCAGGAAGATAGACTTGTTCCTGCCAAATAAAGTAACTACAAGGGGCTGGGCATGGTGGCTCACACCTGCAATCCCAGCACTTTGGGAGGCAGAGGCAGGTGGATTACTTGGGTCCCGGAACTCAAGACCAGCCTGGGCAACATAGTGAAACCCTGTTTCCACAAAAATTAGCAGGGTGTGGTGGTGAACGACTGTGGTCCCAGTCACTTGAGAGGCTGAGGCAGGAGGATCACCTGAACCCAGGAGGTCGAGGCTGTGGAGTGAGCGAAGATTGTGCCACTGCACTCCAGTCTGGGTGACAGAGCAAGACTCAGTCTCAAACAACAACAACAAGTAGTTACACGGGAATTTTCTCTGGGAAAGTTTCCCTTTGAAAGAATTGAAGGAAAAAAATGTCACCATTGCATTGGAAAATAACGAAGCCCAAGAAAGGGTATGAGAAGGGTAACATACCAGGGGAGTGGGCATGATGACACAAACAACTAAACACCTAGCAGACGATGTTGCCGTGGGGCTCTTAGGCTTCATCTGAATAAACCACATAGTTTTATCATCTTAGGGAATTGTGATATAGTTCAATTCTCAAATAAAATTACTCTTAATTGGTTTTAATTTTTAAATATTAGCAGAGGTGAGAAGGCATTAAATCAAACAGAAAGCAAATTAGAAACAAACTTCAAAAAATATGAGAATTGGCCAGGCACGGTGGCTCAAGCCTGTAATCCCAGCACTTTGGGAGGCCAAGGTGGGTGGATCACCAGAGGTCAGGAGTTCGAGACCAGCCTGACCAACATGGTGAAACCGCATCTCTACCAAAAATACACAAATAAGCTGAATGTGGTGGCTGGTCCCTGTATTCCCAGCTACTCCAGAGCCTGAGGCAGGAGAATTATTTGAACCTAGGAGGTGGAGGTTGCAGTGTGCTGAGATCATACCACTGCACTCCAAGAGTGAGACTCTGTCTCAAAAAAAAAAAAAAAAAGAGAGAGAGAGAGAGAATTGTTGCCTTATTTCTGTGGTTCCTTTCTCAGATGTTGCCACCCATCTAAAAACAAAAATTTATTTCTCTTTTCTCTCCTTATCCAAATAATTGAGAGCATGCCCCCTCCTTTTGCACTCCATGATTCAGGCATCAAATATCCAACCTCTGCCGCAGCGTAAGTTTTGGCCTGTGTCAAGCAAAATCTTCAAGAGTACATCTCTCTCCCTCTCCTCTCTCTCTCGCTCTCTCTCTCTCTCTCTCTCATTCTCTCTCTCTCCAGTGGGCACACAAAAATCTTCAATCAGTTGATCACAGTGGAGTGGCTCTACCCACTGTCATAAACCAAAAGATGACAACAAGAAACTTTCTGTAAAATGTCAGGTAAACAATACACACACACGCCACCACCGCCTTTATCTTCAACTGTTGTAACTGCTCCTAGAAAGCTTTCTACTTCAGGGGAAGACAATGTATACTGTACACACACACACACACACACACACACACACACACACACACAAGACATTTGGGGGTTGCTGATTTAAGATGCAAAAAATGAAGGCCGGGCACAGTGGCTCATGCCTGCAATCCCAGAGCTTTGGGGGGGGGCCAAGGCAGAAGGATTGTTTGAGTTTAGGAGTTCAAGACCAGCCTGGGCAACATAGCAAGTCTTCATCTCTATTGAAAATCAAAAAAATTAGCCGGGCATGATGGTGCACGCCTGTACTCCCAACTACTCAGGAGGCTGCGGTGGGAGGATCACTTGAGCCTTGGAGGTTGAGGCTGCAGTGAGATGTAATTATGCCACTGCACTCCAACCTGGGCAACAGAGCAAGACCCTGTGTCAAAAATAAGTAAATAATACATAAAATGAGAAAATGTACATTTTTTTTTGAGACATTTATTAAGTGTGGGCTGTATTTAGTCTCTCCTAACAAATTAAATGTTGCCAAAATGGCCAAAATAATGATTCAAGTGAGTCTGGGACATAGCAGGCATAGCAGTCTCTGCTTTATCTTAGATCGCCCTTTCTGGAGGAGCTCAGCTGCCATGTCATGAGGACACTCAAGTAGACATTTGGAAAGGCCCACATAGCAGTCAGTAGCTAAAGCTGCCTGCCAACAGCCATGTGAGTATGCCATCTTGGAAGATCATTCAGCCCCAATCAAGCCTTCAGATGACTGGAACTTCATGAGAAAGCTAAGCTGCTCCCAAATTCCTGACCCACAAAAAACTGTGACATAATAAATGCTTGCTGTTTTAAGCCACTAGGTTTTAGGGTCATTTGTTATGCAGCCAAAGATAACTAATATAGGCCTCTACCCTGCTGTGTGCAAGGCTCTAGAGATATAATGGTATATAGGATAGCTCTGTGGCCTCACAGAACTCTATCTATTAGATAATACAGACAAAAAACAATTCATATTCAGTGACAAATGCTCTAATAGGAAGAAAGAGGCCCCCGTGGGTGGGAGTTTGAGGATAGGGAGAGAGAACCACCTAGCCCAGTCTGGGAGGTCCATATCTAAGTGACATCTAAGCTTCAGATCTAAAATATAAGCAGGAATCGGCCAAGTGAAAGCATACAAGGAGAGGGGAGAACAGTCCAGGCAGATGGATTAGCATGTACTGAAGACTACATAGGCAAGATGCAGCATGTGAAAGTGGAGAATTATGAGAGTGATGTGAGGGCATAGAGCAAAAGCTGAGGCCAGGCCATACAGGGCCTTGTGAGCCACATCGAAGCATTTAAACTTTATCTTAAGAGCAGCAGCAACCCTTGGAGGGTTTTAAGAAGGGGACTCACATCACCCGAGTTGCATGGATTGGCAGGATCAAGAATGATGGTGAAGAATTGGCAGAAGAGATGATGGTGACATGAACTGAGGTGGCAGTGAGAAATAGATAGGCATCATTATGAAATGGAACTTGTTGAAGGATTAGCTGTTGTTGGGCGAGGGAATGGGAAGAATGGAGAATGATGCCAAAGCCCCTAGCTTTGGCCAATGGATAGCCAGCAGTGCCCTGCTCAGGGATAACACAAGAGGGCTTGGGGCAAAGAGGACAAGTTAGGTGTTGGACCTGTTGAGTTTGAGGTTACTCAAGCCACAGACTTGTGCATACATGTGCACCCAAGAAGAAAGATACAGTCTGAAGATAGAGACTCGGAAGCCATTCACATAGAGCTGACAGTGGAAGCCCTGATAATGAATGAGATCTCTGAAAACGAGAGTGCCTGGAGATGAGAGAATAAATATATCTTTGGAAACCACCGACCCTGAAGAGGCAAGCAAAGCGTCGTTCAGAGAGAAAGGAAGGAAACCAAGAGAATAGATTCGTTTAAAAGATGACAGTTAGCAGCAAATGATGTAGAGAAATCAGATAAGAACTGTGATGTGCCCCTTAACTATAGCAACAAAGACATCATCCAAGACCTTGGCAAGCATGTCAATTTCAAGGATGCTCATTTGAGGTCAACAAGAAGTTCTTAGTTTTAGATATATTAGAAAGACTTCTTTTTCTTTATGAACAGATGAAGAGAGAGCTACTCAGCCACTGGCATCACCCAAAAAAACTCTTTCTAAGCAGATGCTCCTCATTGGATTAGCACAATGGTCCCATGCTTTCCCTAAGGCCAACAGAGAGCTCACTCAGACAGAGTCATGTGAAACATAGCAGGAGCCTCCCGCTAAAGGCTCAGGAGCCAAAAGAGCTTTAATGGACATGCTTTAAAACACAACCAGCATATCCAGCCAAACTACACTTCGTAAGTGAAGGAAAAAAAACCACACACACACACAACCTGCTTTCATTCAGCGTCCTTCCAGAACACAGGAAACAAATTATTTCTTTTCAGAGAAACAAAGGGGAGAGGACTTGATTTCTAGTGCTGTCATAAGTATAGCAGAACTCTGTCCAGAAAGTCCGTAGCATGTATTTCTTTCTCTGGACAGAATAGCCTCAATGCCGGAGTTTGATATTAGCTCATCGCCCTGCACTCATTACTTAGCCTCTCCAAATCTCCATTCCTTCATCTGTAAAATAAGGGTGACTATAGACCTCACCACAAAGGGCTAAGGATTCAGATTACTGAGCACTGTGCTTGGCACACAGTAAGAGTTCAGGGGAATGCTTTTGCTATGATAGTAAAGTTTTGCAATGAATATTATCACTACTAGATTCAAGGCACCATCAGAAATCTTTCTTGCTGCACTGTTTTTTGGGTGTGTTTTCATTTCATGTGTTATAGGTAAAGTGCCAACATCTTAACAAGGTTTCACATACGTGCAAAAACCCAATCATTATGCTTATGAACTACAAAAGGGCCTCTCTTTGCCTTGTAGCTCATGACTCTAAAGGTCTTTCTCAGCCCTCTCCATCCCGACTTGCACCTCCGCCACCCCTTTTCTGCCTGTAGCCCTGCTCTTAGAAGCAGGAGATGAGTCTCATTATTTTATCTCGTTTTTTATTTTATTTTATTTTTATTTTTTGAGATGGAGTCTCACTCTGTCGCCAAGCTGGAGTGCAGTGGTATGATCTCGGCTCACTGCAACCTCCGCCTCCCGTGTTCAAGTGACTTTTCTGCCTCAGCTTCTCAAGTAACTGGGACTACAGGCGGGCGCCACCACACCCAGCTAATTTTTGTATTTTTAGTAGAGACAGGTTTTCACCATGTTGGCCAGGATGGTCTCCATCTCTTGACCTCGTGATCCACCCACCTGGGCTCCCAAAGTGCTAGGATTACAGTTGTGAGCCACCGCACCTGGCCTCTTTTTTTTTTTTTTTTTTTTTGAGATGGAGTTGCTCTGTCACCCAGGCTGGCGCAATGGCACAGTCTTGGCTCACCGCAACCTCCACCTCCCGGGTTCAAGCAATTCTCCTGCCTTAGCCTCCCGAGTAGCTGGGATTACAGGTGCCTGCCACCATGCCCAAGTATGTTGGCCAGGCTGGTCTTGAACTCCCAACCTTGTGATCTGCCACTTTGGCCTCCCAAAGTGCTGAGATTACAAGTGTGAGCCACCGCACCCAGCCTATTTTATTTTATTTATTTTATTTTTGAGACAGGGTCTCTCTCTGTTACCCAGGCTGGAGTGAACTACAAAAGAGGCCCTTTTGTAGTTCATAAGCATAACTCAGCTCTTTGTAGCCTTGACCTCCTGGGCTCAAGGGATTCTCCCACCTAAGCCTCCCAAGTAACTGGGACTACAGGCACACACTGCCATGTCTGGCTAATTTTTTTTAATTTTTATTTTTTGTAAAGATAGGGTCTTTACAAAAGATGGCTATGTTGCCCAAGATGGTCTCAAACTTCTGGCCTCAATCCATCCTCCCATCTCGGCCTCCCAAAGGGCTGAGATTACAGGTGTGAGTCACTGCACTTGACCTCATTATTCTTATCACACACCGATGTCTAGTATAGTGCCTGGCATGTAGCAGTAGATCAATAATACTTGTGGGATGAGTTAATAATAAATTCTAAGTTCATCTCCCAAAATGTACTTACTATAGCAGATAAATGTTGCTTCTAGGAACGAGGAGCTGAGGAAAGGCTGGTGAATCTGAAGAGAGAAGGACCTGAGGCTTGCACCATATTCTGGATGAGGAGCATGGAGATCCATTCTGAAATGAAGTTTGGCCAGATAATGAGAAAAGTGACAGAGCAGCCTGACCACACAGCAGGAAGGAAAGATAACAGCACTGTGGGGTTTGTTGGGTTTTTTTTTTTTTTTTGTCCTTGCAGGGGAACTCCCTTCATAGGCAACAGAACAGACAGAGCAGTTAAAGATGAATGTGTCTCTCTTGGTAAATGCTGAGGAGTGCACATTTTTATCACATCATTAATCAGGAGGTAGAAGAGGGAGGGTTCTGGTGAGCAGTGATGATTTGGGAACACCAAAAAAACAAACTCCAAACATAATCCCGTGAAAACCCAACAAATTACATGACATTTCAAACCCAGCAGGAGACAAAACACAGACCCCCAAAGAGGAAGTGATGTGTTCACCCCAGCCAAACAATGAGGTCGACACGTTGATGGGGAAAAACAAAACCAAGTACAAAGGGACAACCTAAAGTCCTTAAAAGAGAATGGAGGTTGTGACTGCGATCCCATTCCTGGCCTCTCAATCCCATCTCCCAAACCAGTCAAGCCTGTGGTGATCTAAGGACACATGTTCTGGAATGAACCAAGAGAAATTAAAGTCTCCTCTCTTCAGAGACAAAACTTCATGCAAATGACATCATTTGAAGTCAGCACAGAAAAGAACGGATGGAGTGGGAAGGGGACATCATGGAATGGATAGTAGTGGGAAAGGTGACCAATTTGAAGATGGCCTTGATTTGACAATAAAGATGAAATCTTCCATGTAATGCTGCTTTGCAGTAATCAGATCTTGAATCCCAGTTATCATAAAGAAATACAAACATTAATAAGGTATTCCCAGTGCCTCGAGGGGAATTCCATTTTCATCCTTCATTTAACTGAGAAACTGAGGTGCAAAGAAACGAAGGAAGTCGCCTAAAGGATGACAGTGTGAGTCAACAGCCCGACCAGGAAGCCAGGGCTGCGACTCCTCACTTCCTGGTTTTCTCTATAAATATGAAGAGTACATTCCCTTCCTCTCAGAATTGGTTTGTGGCGGCAATTCTCTAGCTTAGAAAGGCAGCTTTCCAGGAGAAAAGGCACAGGCATTTGGCTCGTGCTGGGGAGGGGCGAGGTAACCTGACATCAGGTCCACAGGTCCACAGAAACCGAAATTTCTTCCAAGATGGGGCTTTCCCCTTCCTTCGCCTGGAAAACCAATTTGCGCTGATGCCCTGACTTCCTCTCCTTAGAGGAGTGTCCCGCCTGCTCACCATTCTAAAGCAGCGGCTGCACAAATTAGCAGCGCTCTTTGTCCCTAGAGCTCCGGAATCCGATTGTGTTCCAGTGTGTGCCACAAGCCTCGATGTGTGCTGTGCATTGTAAAACACTGGCACGTGCTTCCGCAAAGAATTTTCTTCTTCTTAACGGCCACCAGAAAGTTTGTTTGGCCATCCATCCCACTGAAGCAAAAAAGGAGAAGAAAGAGAAGAAAAGGCTGTGAACCGCTTATTAGAAGCTTCCAAAGCGGAGTGGAAGTTTAACCAATTTCAAGGAAAGCACACACACACTAAACCCCCTGCTGTTTGAGTACTTTCCACTTTTGCATGCACTGGAGCTGGATTCTGGAGCAAAGGGCAGCAGTGATTATTCTAGAGGTTATGTCATAGATGGTGTAACATTACCTTCTGCCCATTGGGATCTTATCAGCCATGTGTGCCTGATCTATTTTGAGACCCATCTGAGCCTGCTACCTGGGACATGGGTAGCGTTAACAAATCAACATACAGCTGACAAGAGTTTAACCTGCCTCGTCTGGTGAAGAATAGTCAGAGCAAACTGTCTTTCAGCAGCGGCAGCTGAATTTGTGATTTGAAATATTGCTTTCTTGCCTAAAAGCAGGACAGAGAAAGAAAAAGAAAAAAGAAAGAAAAGAAATAATTGCTTTCTCTTTTAAAGCTAATTTAGAGGCACAGTGTACACTGCAACTGTGACCCAAATCAACCGAGTAGGTGAAACACACACACACACACACACACACACACACACACACACACGTTTTTACTTAGATCACTTTGCTATTCAGCAAGAAGATAAATTATTAAAAAGTCGCCGGGTGTGGTGGCTCACTCCTGTAATCCCAGCACTTTGGGAGGCCGAGGCGGGAGGATCACCTGAGGTCAGGAGGCCAAGACGAGCCTGGCCAACATGGTGAAACCCCATTGCTACCAAAAATGTAAAAATTAGCTGGGCATGGTGGCAAGTGCCTGTCGTCCCAACTACATGGGAGGCTGAGGCAGGAAACCCGCTTGAACCCAGGAGGTGGAGGTTGTGATGAGAGCACGCCACTGCATTCCAGCCTGGTGACAGAGCGAGACTCCGTCTCAAAAAAATAAAATGAAATAAAATAATAAAAAGTTGCGCTCTTTCGACAAGTCAGGGCTGAGAGCTGGCATCCTAGGCAGGCAGACCAGACTCAGGGTGTGCAAGGTCCCTGTTTGTTGCCTTGGCTTTTCTCTTTGCCATTAGCAGGAGTCCAATTCTCAGGGCCTAACCTCACGGTCTATTTTCAGCTATTTCCACAAAGCATGCAGCCTCTTGGCCTGCCTGTCTTCCTCCTGTCCCTCGCCCTTCGGGCCAGCAGCAGTGCTGGCTACCTGCCAGTGGCACCTGCTCCCTGCCCTGCTGCCTTGCTTTTTCCCTGAGTCCAGAAAGCCATCTCTTCCCCCCAACTCTCAAATACAAGTGGCAGGCATGGTGGCTCATACTGTAATTCCAGCACTTTGGGAGGCCAAAGCAGGAGGATCACTTGAGGTCAGGAGTTCAAACCAGCCTGGGGAACATAATAAGACCTCATCTCTACTTTTTGAATAACTTTTTCTACTTTTTGAAAAACTTTTTAAGTGGCTTCCTCTTATTTCTCTACCTAGTGAGTGGTGACAATTTACATAGTACAGGGGCGATCTCAGAAGCTATCAGCCTGGAGCACTTGGTTTTTGTCTTCCTAAAGAAAGGGGTTTATTTCTGGCAGACAATCCTACCGGAAAGTTGAGGTGGTTAGAGAGGCTGCTTTTTCATCCATCTCAAAGTAGACATGCTGAGGAAAAAATACACGGAGGAAAATGGCCAAAGACTTTATCATCGGCCGAGCGTGGTGGCTCATGCCTGTAATTCCAGCGCTTTGGGAGGCTGAGATGGGCAGATCACCTAAGGTCAGGAGTTCGAGACCAGCCTGGCCAACATGGCGAAAACCTGTCTCTACTAAAAACACAAAAATTTCACAGGCATGGTGATGGGCACCTGTAATCCTAGCTACTCGGGGGCTGGGGGGTTGGGGGAAGGCTGAGGCAGGAGAATCGCTTGTACTGGGAGGGGGAGGTTGCAGTGAGCTGAGACTGTGCCACTGCACTCCAATCCAGGTGACAGGGCAAGACTCCATCTCATAAAATAGAAATAAAAATAAAATAAAGGTTTTAGCTAATGGCAATATGGCTCAGGGTCCTAAAAAGCACATAGAAAGTAAGAGGTGAGTTCTCTTCAAAGTACCTAAGAAAGGCTGGGTGGGAAGTGAAACTAAGAAGATTCTCCACTTTTTTAGCCACCATACGTGCCAAATAATGGAATCTTCCAGGGTCCACATGTTATTTGTGACTTAACAGCTATTGTGTGCAATGACCTCTTTGTTGACTGCTCCTCAGACAAATCATAAATAAATCATCTCCCTTTCTCTCAGGAGTTAGGAACTCATTTGCCTCAAAAATAATTTTCCTCTTCTTTCAGGTAGAAAGACCTAAATAAGGCTTTCAAAGTCTCCCCTCCTCCTTTTTTTTTGATGACTATTTCTAGAAGTAAAAGCCAGAAAGGGTAGAATAATTAGGTTAAGTCACATCTAGCCCCGTGCCATCTGTGCATGGAGTGTGCGGATGATCTCGGTAGCGGTTAAGCCACTTACTAACGTCCTATCCACTGGGAAGTGATGAAGGAAGAAGTGACTAATGATGCTAGGGAGACAGCTGTCCTTATTTGGGCTCAGTTTGTGGCAATTCTTGCCTTTGCAAAGATAACCAGGGGTTCAAAGCATTAGACCTAAGAGCTGGTGCGGAAGCCCTGTCTGTGCTCGTTAAGGCTTTGGAGTCATAGACTTGGGTTCTAATTCTAATTGTGTCACTCACTGGCTGCATGACCTTAAATTACCTAACCTTGTTAAGTGTCAGATTCCTCATCTGTAAAATACGGAAGAAGGTTTGCCTCTTAGAGTTGCTGTGAAGATTAGCATAAAATGCCAGGTGCAGGGTAAGGGCTTAGTAAGTGGTAAGTTATTATTGGGGAATAAAAGAAATGAAGAGGATTTTGTTAATAAACAAGACTCTTCCAACTAATCCCACCTTCAATTATGATTTGAGAGCTCAGTGTATCATCCTTCACACTAGAACCCTGCTCAGCAATGATGCCATCTGCTTGTTTGCTGGCCGTAATAATCCAAGACTAAAGATCCTTAAAAAAAAAAAAAAAAAAAAAGATACCGTGCTGAAGGGAAAAGTATACAAGGCAAGCAGAGAAATTTAGAGTAAAAATTTACTTTGTAATAAGAACCTTCTGAGTCACTGTGAACACCATTTGTGTTTCTGACAAATACCATTCAATTTTGTTTTCATGACTGTAAAAAGTTCCAGCAGAGACGTTATATCCTGAGTATTTCAGGCCTGATAATGTGCATGGATTGTAAAACCTTTTCTTGGCTTTGGGCATCAAAGTAGATTAGGTAAGAAAGAAGTTGCAAAGAAGAGATGTTTGGAGCTTTCAGTTTTGACAGCCGAATGATAAAACAAATGTGATGAGAACACACAGTTATCCCCAACACCATTTTATCTCTTATATTATATCCTATAAAATAAATCAAAAAATTATGTTACATAAAATAAGGACAGAGAGAGAAAGAGAGGGGAGAGAGAGAATGTCTGCTTTACTAAACTTTCTCTCTCACCAGAGTTGGTTCTCTTTTTTTGACCCCCACCATATATATAATAGTTGTACTTTAATATTCATTAATTTAAAAGATACATAAAAATTAGCTGGGCACGGTGGCATCTGTCTGTAATCCCAGCTACTCAGGAAGCTGAGGCAGGAGAATCACTCAAACCCCAGGAGGCAGAGGTTGCAGTGAGCCGAGATCATGCCACTGCACTCCAGCCTGGACAACAGAGCAACACCCTGTTTCAAAATAAATAAATAAATAATAACAAAGTAATAATGTAAAACGTACAAATGTTTAAACGTAAAAATGCTTTTAAATGAATTTGTGGTTTATTAATTAATGACAAAGACACATATTTGGACAGAGTGCCTTTATCTGCCGGTACTATTAACTCCATTTGCAGGAAGTGCTGGGTGCACATTAAGCACCGATGACCCTTTGCAATAACTCGGTGTCCTGGATGGAGTATTCAGCCACCAACTGGGAACCACTGACTTAGAGCAGAAACATGATGTGAAAGCAGGAAGGGATGTTCAACACATCCTTAAAGTGTTTTTCTGTAATTTAAGCAAGGTAAAATAAAAATATTTTTCCCCTAAGCATCTGAGCACGTGAAATTAGTCTCATCTTGCAATTAGTTTCATTTCCATGTGCTTGGAAATCCCACCCACGTTACAGTTTTCCATCTCTACAAAACCAGAAGTTTTGCCAATCGAATATTTATTGAATGATAGTGATCTTGCTTATAACCTCAGTGGTGTCTATCCCTTAAATTAACCACATTCATTGTGCTGTCTTTGTGAGATTTTGATCGTTTCCAGATGCAGATACACCTTATATGAATAGAAAGGGGAAAAAAATCCAAAGTCATTCAAAATAGAACCAGAACTGTAGCTACCACATGTGTTTTAAATATATTACCCACACAATTAAGAATACAGTATTATAAACCAGCTCTATAAATCTTATAATAAAAACAGTAATGCACCAACTCTTCTTAGCCACAAAGAGGCCCTTAATGATACTATAGATTCCATGATGATGTGGCTTCGGGACTAACTTAATATTCCATAGGAAGAATGCTAGCTGGCTGAAATAAATAGAGCGCATCCCTTTCTGTGCATACCTCAAATGAAGGGAAAATATTTTCGTTTCATATTGACAAAAGAGAAGGCCTTTTTATTTTGGAAATTCTTAAAGACACACAAAAGTAGAGATAATAGTATAGGCCGGGCGTGGTGGCTCATGCCTGTAATCCAAGCACTTTGGAAGCCAAGGCGGGCGGATCACCCGAGGTCGGGAGTTCAAGACCAGCCTGACCAACATGGTGAAACCCCGTCTTAAAAAAAAAAATAGTATAGTGAATTCTCACATGCCTACCACCCAGTTTCAGCACATGGCATCTTATTTCACTTATATTTTTCATTTTTCACACCCACCAAAAAAAAAAGAAATGCTGTATTATTTTAATACCAGACATCACACCATTTTAGTGCAAATATTTCACGATGTATGTCTAAGACATGAGAACTCTTTGAAAAAATAGTATGATCACAAATTGACTAATACTCAAGGAACAATAATTCCTTAATAGCCTCTAATATATAGTGTTCAAATTTCCCCAAACATCCAGTATTTATTTACTTTTTAAAATCAATTATATCTCTAACTTTTAAGGATAGTGGCTCTTTTTAAGGAACTCGCATAGCTGAAATCCCCTTACAGTTCCTCTGAGAAATAGGTCTTTAAATAAGTGCTTAGTCATGGGACATTTTATCACTGATTCAACAATCACTCTAGGACTTTATTGAGATGGGCCCAAACACTGCACAGCAGTGGAAACAGGCTCAATTGAGACTTCTCACTGTCTCTTACTGTAGGGCAGTGTGTTAAAGTGGACAGAGCTGGGGATGGAGAAGTCTTGATTCTAATTTAATGTGGTTGATACATAACTGTAGAACCTTGAGCATATCTCTCTTCTTTGTCTCAATTTCCAGGCCTGTAAAATGAGTAGGTTAGCCCATATAATTTCTAAATTTCTTTCTGGCTTTTAAGCTTCAACATGTATGGCTTTATGTTTTTATTTCAAAAGCTATATCTGCATGGTGTTATTTGCAAAATTGAAAGTATGTCTATTGTAGAGGAGAGTGGGTCTTACAGAATCTTAAGACTAGTCCCTTGGGTAAGTTGTTAACCTTTCTAAGCCCTAATGTCACTCTGTATTACAATTATCTATTTTATTTGTCATCTCTCCTATCAGAAGTGAACTTCTGGAGAGTGAGGTCTTCTCATATTTGTCTTTTTATCATCAAAGTACAGTGTCCTGTCTGGAGCCTGGTAGGTACTCAATAAATGTTTGTTACATAAATGAATGAGAGGGTATACAATCTGAGGGTAAGAATGGTGACTCCACCTACCTTACAGGATTACTGTACTGTGAAATGAGCTAATGTACATAAATTTACATTTTATATTTGTATTTTAAACATTCTAAGTAGGATATTTTATTTGCTTATAAAAATATCTGCTTTAGTTCTTACCTTTAGTAAGAGATCAGTGAGGTAGATTTTTCTCTCCTATGCTCAATTTTTTTTTTTTTTTTTTTTTTTTTTTTCAGAGACAAGGTCTCACTCTGCGCTCAGGCTCCAGTGCAGTGGTGCTATCACAGCTCACTGCAGCCTCAACTCCCGGACTCAGACAAACCTCCCACCTCAGCCTCCCAAGTAGCTGGGACCACAGGCACCTGACATCACGCTCAGTTAATTTTTTGTTTTAAATTTTTTGTAGAGATGGGTTCTTGCTTTGCTGCCCCAGGCTGGTCTCATCCTGGCCTCAAGAGATCTTCCTGCCTCAGCTTTCCAAAGTGCTGGGATTACAGGTGTGAGCCACCACATCTGGCTTTTTATGCCCAATTTTATCTGTCTTTGGAAAATTGGAAATGCCTCTTGCTCTTTCTTTCTTTTTATTTAGAGTACGCTTTTACGTGCTCACCACCATTTCTTATTTTTCTGTAACAATGTTTTGAGGGACTTTTTGTAAGTAATTGGGGAGTAGCTTAGTGCCAATCTAATTTAAATAAGACATTTTATTAACTCCTACAAATTAAAATAATGCAGGAGATAGTATAACATGGATTAGATCAGATACATAAATTTTCTGACTTACTAATTTTCTGACTTACTGGAACCAGTTCTCTAAAGATGGTCCGGATTCAGTTTCTATTATAGCCAAATGTGAACAGTTCTGCCTTTAAATGTTTCCTCAAATGGTCTTTGTCTCTCTTTTTGGAAATTATACTAAATTTAGTTTATCAGTTGATGATTCCTAATGACACCTTGTTGAAATGTGAACATTTCTCTTAATGCTGTTCAAATCTGTCACAATCCCTACAGCAGCAAAGCAGCAGCTCCCGAAAAGAATACTAGCCACAGGCAAAATCTTCACAAAAAAAAAAAAAAAAAAAGTGACTGAACAAATACATTTAAGAAAGTTGGCATATTATAAACTCTTCGTGGTGATTCACAAACACCTTAGCACATCGAAGATTCTGAAAGGCCTTACGCTGCTATATTTAATTCTTGTGTAACAAATACACTTATTTAACTTGTTTAACTCAGCATTTCTCAAACTTCCTTATTTTATGGACCACTAAGAAAGAAAACCATTGCCAATTAAACTATGTGTAATCAGAGATGTTAACATTCAAAACTATGTGTATCTGGGAATAAATGTGATGCGATATATGACCACAGAACCCTTTTTTCAAATATAACTTATGGGCATACTAAAAATTTAGTTCTTTGGAATGATATTCTGGAAAACTATGCTCTAGCCCAAACTTTCATAATTATTCCAGAGGAAAAGGGTAGGTGATTTTTTTTTCCATTAAGAAGTAAAAGAAAATAATGTCATGGGATTAGATAAATAAGAAAAAGAAGTAAAAGAACCAAAAATTTTGAATTCAAAAAAGAGAAATACCGTTCACCTGTTCGTGGTGTGAAATACATTGACCTTATCCAGTTAAAAAAGTAATTTCCAGGTACACATCACCATGTAACTGTCCAGCTGGCCTCATGAGCATGCAAATCTCTTTAAATTAAGATGGCATGTAATTAAACCATTCAGCTGGTTGCCAGGCTTCTCCGCACAGGTAGTTTACTTTCACTTGAAATAACTCCTTTGCGTCTGAAGATCCCCACACCCTGAAGTGACTCAAGTTCATAACACCACCACTGAAATCTCTAGCTTTACAGGCAATAGGCTTGGCCAGAGAGCATCAGTAACTCTGCAGTGAGTCAGATGAAATGTGTGAGCTCCGGGGAGGAGGAAGGTTGGAGGATAAGTTTGCTTGCAGGGAATGGGTGCGGTTGAGCGCAGGGGCCGGGCCCGAGCCTCCTGGTTTACATCCTGCTTCCCTGTTGCCAATCCGACTCCCGGCAGCCGCCCTGAAGGGGTGTGGGCCCAACTTCGGGGACATCGGGTACCATCCAGACTGTCCCGAGTTCCCAGTCTTTCCCTGTACTCCTCGATTTAGCCCCATTAAAGCTTCTGAGTGTCTAAACTACCTGAATCCACCTTCCGGGACGCGCACCTGGGGTTTTCCAGGTTCTCGGGACTAGCTAGAGCGGCCAGGGCTTCGCGCAGTCCTCAGGGCCCGGTACACACAGCTGATGACCCCGGGGTCACCTTCACACTCTCCTCTGCCCCACGCCTCGCAGCCCTCGCCGGCGGCCTGCTTCCCAGCCGGGGCCTGCCTCTCCAGGCGGCGCCCCCCGAGGGCGGCTGCGGCGCGGAGCCGGGCGGGAGGGCGAGCAGCCTGCGGCGGCTCGGGAAGAACAACTTGTGCGAGCAGGGCCGCGCTTCCCGAGGGCGTTGCATCCGCCTTCCGAGATGCTGGCAGCCCAGGACGGCCTCGCGCGGCCCTCTACTTATTTATCCACCCCGCGCAGTTTCCATGGTTCCGCCGCCATCCTTCCGCCCCCTTCCTCGCGCGGAGCCCAGAGGCAGTGGATGGCCTGGCTAGTGGGGGTCGTGCGCGGCGCGGGGGGGGCGCGTGGGTGCGCCCCCAACTCCTGTCCCACGAGAGGCTGTGCCACTTCCGCGGCCCCAGCCCAGCCCCCTCCCCACTGGCCGGCACCTCCAGTCTGTCCCCGCAGGCGCCGCGCAGCCCCCGGCCCGGCCCGGTGGCGCGGGGGAGGGGCGCGCGGCGCAGGCAAAGTTGCTGAGTTGCTCTGCACGCTCAGAAGTTGCAGCTGCGACGGCAGCTTCCCGCCCCCTTCCTGCACTCGGCTGCCTGGAACGCACACCCACCCTTCACCACCCGCTACCTGCCCTCGCCCCTGCGGCCCTGGCCCGGACTCCACAGCATCCCCGCCCTGCGCCCGCGAGGAGCCCAGGTTTCCAGCGGAGTTGGGCTGGGGGCGGGCGCACCCCATCTCCCCGCTCCGCCTCGGGGGAGGAGGGTGACGGGGGGGTTAGGATCCCCTCTACCCAGTCGCCGCTTCGGCGCGGCGCTTTTGCACTTTGCTAAGCTGAGCAGCTGTGCAGGCGTCGCCAGCCGGCCCCTGCGCCCTCCTAGCAAAGCGGGGTTTGCAGAACGGGAACTGGGCAGTGTTCCCATTCCCTCCCGCAGGGGGCTTTGCTGTGAGGGTGGAGGAGGACGGCGGGGGGGCTCGGTCTGGGGCTGAGGTCGCCAACAGGTGCTCGCGGGTCCATGTGACCTAGGAGGGAGCGCGCAGGGAAACCGGGGGTGGGGGTGGGGCGGTCTCCCCCGGGGTCCCCCCCTCCCCGTAGTGCCCAACGCCGGGTGCTCCCAGCCCGCAGTGGTCTAGGGAGTGCTCGCGGGTGGCTACTCGGAGCGCTGGCGCCCTCGCGGCCTGCCTGGGAGGAGGAGGAGGAAGAAGAGGGGGAGGGAGGGAACGCGAAAGTGGGTCAGGAATGTAACTGGATGCTGCACACCCCCCACGCACACCCCCGCTGTGGCCGACCGAGGCGGCCAGCTCCAGCCTTGGAAAGCGAGTCATTTGCTGTTGTGGTTCCCCAGCATTATCGGTGGACGGTTACCAGGGGATCCCGAGGGATGTGTTTCCCGGTGACCCTTTGGGAAGGAAAACTTAGTTGCCTCAGTAACCGAGTTTGGCTTGGATGCAATGATGCAGTGAATGTTCTAGGTGAGCCTGGCCGAGGAGGAGGCTGCCGCTGCACTAGGGGGTGGATTAACTTTTCTTATTACCGAACCAAGACGGGAAAGGAAAGCTGAGCAGGAGGTGGAGTTGCTGTGTTTTGTGTGTTGTTGTTTATTTTTTACTATTTCAGAGAATACAAACTAAACGTTTTTGCTTTAGGGTTTGAGTCTTCCAAATGCAAGCCCGGGATCGCCATACATTTACCGAAGTTTTAATACTCACTGACTTAGTTCATACAAAGGTTTGAAGTTGATACCCTAGAGTTGGAAGGAGCACGGGACACTGACAGTTTTGTATTTGGGGAAGGCCTGAGAAACAAACGTGAAAAGGCCTTTAATATTAAAAGGAGAAGAAGAAAAAACCCGGCCCTCCTCAAAGCAGAAGAAGGAGAGCAGCCCAGTTCCCTTAAGAGCACGGTGGCACCTCACACCCCAGGCACGTGATGAGGAAAGGGAGGATGGAGATTTAAAAGAGATGGGCTTTGGGTTTCAATGCTAGTGAGACCAGCAAAGTCAAGGAAAAAAAAAAGATGAGACTGCAAAGGGAAATTTAGCTTCGTGTGTTTATAGCCCAAACCCTTCTTAAGTAAACACCATAAATGATTTTTGTCCCTTTTTTTTTTAATCTGGTTGGTTTTTGCACCCTACCTGGTTTTTGTCCCATTTTTTTGCATTTGGTTTTGTCCAGTGGACCTTAGTCACAAGGTGTAGGCAGGGCTGCTGAACCAAGGCCCAAAGAGCAGTGAAGCTGCAAACCCAGAAAAAATACACAACTGCTGGGAGTTTTTATTCAGAAGCAAAAAGGAGTGTGTTATCCTCTTACAGGTTATCTGAAAAGCTGACTTAGGAATTAAATTTCTGTCTCCAAGGCACTCTAAATAAAGAAACATACATTGAGATGTATTTTACTTTAAGGAATATATAGTATATTCCTGGGAGACCAAAACTGGTCAATTGAATTATATTCTAAATATATAAAAGTAGAGGTTATTTTGTTGTGAAAACTTTTGTGGAGGTGTAATTATCCTCAGTCTTTTTTTTTTTTTTTTTTGTAACTAGGTAAACCTTGCTGAAGTGTCTCACTGGTAGAATGGGAATAATAATCATAACAATTGGCCTTCTTTGGGGAAGTAGATTGGACTTTTTTAGTTTGTTGTTTTAATTTTGAGATGGGGGGGCGGGTCTCACCATGTTGCCCAGGTTGGTCTCGAACTTGTGGGCTCAAGCAATCCTCCTCTCCTGGTCTCTCAAAGTGCCGGGATTACGGTCGTAAGCCACCACTCCTGGCCTGGATTTTCTACATTGTTTTCTCGATAGAGGATTTTCAGTTCAATTGGCAAAAGTCATTATTTTAATTTATGGTGTTTGCTTAAACTGCAGAACAGCTGTTATAGAAAGATGACAAATTCTATGCTATGAACAGTCTTGCATTCTGAATGAAAACAGCAGAGTTATACAAAAGTTTTCTTGAAACTTGAAAAAAATTAACACATTCATGATCTTAGTTATCATGATCTTAGTTTATCACCCTGTTAAGGAGCAGGATTTCCTTCTATGTGAGATAATTAGACTTTAAAATTTTGCTTCAAACCAGAATTGTTGCTATATAAATGAATTGAAAATTTAAGTGCAATGAAGTGGCAAACTTCCTTTTTCCTCTCATCCTTTCTCCCTACCCCCATATTTCATGTCTGAATTCATGAAACATTTATATAAGGGTAATCTGCATTTTAGCTATAAATCAGATTAATAAAGCAAATTAAAGGATAAGCATCTGTTAAGAAAAGATTAACAATAGGATTGTTAATATTGTGAAGTGTTCTTGTATATTTAGAATGTCTGATATATACATTTTTGGGGGTGCTTTTCAAGTAATCATTTAGATATAACAGGCTTTTTTTTTTTTTTTTTTTGAGATGGAGTCTCGCTCTGTCACCCAGGCTGGAGTGCAGTGGCATGATCTTGGCTCACTACAACCTCTGTCTCCAGGTTCAAGCGATTCTCCTGCCTCAGCCTCCTACGTAATTGGAATTACAGGAGCGTGCCACCACATCCAGCTAATTTTTGTATTTTTAGTAGAGGGGGGTAATTACCATGTTGGTCAGGCTGGTCTCAAACTCCTGACCTCATGATCCACCCATCTCAGTCTCCCAAAGTGCTGGGATTACAGGCGTGAGCCACCATGCCCAGTCAGCAGGTTTTCACATACATTGCTGTGGACAATGCACTTGGAACCATTTACTCACTGACACCCCCAAAATATTTTTTTAATGTATGTTTTAAACATCTGAGCCATCTACTCTGTGTTCACAGCTATGTTTAACACTTTGAGAGTTACAGAGAGGTATATGCATGTTCCTTTAAGAGTCAAAGGGTTCAGGCCAGGCTCGGTGGCTCACGCTTGTAATCCCAGCACTTTGGAGGCCAAGGCGGGCGAATCACCTGAGGTCGGAGTTCAAGACCAGCTGATCAACATGGTGAAACCCTGTCTTAAAATAAAAAAAAATAAAAGAGTCAAAGGGTTCAACAGCTAGATGATTAGCTGGGTGGTGGTGGTGGGCGCCTGTAATCCTAGCTACTCGGGAGGCTGAGGCAGGAGAATCTGGGAGGTGATGGTTGCAGTGAGCCGTGATTGCGCCATTGCACTCCAGCTTGGGCAACAAGCGTGAAACTCCTTCTCAAAAAACAAAACAAAAAATAACACCAATAAGGCCAGGCATAGTGGCTCACACCTGTAATCCCAGCACTCGGTTAGGCTGAGATAGGTATATCACTTGAGGGCAGGAGTTGGAGGCCAGCGTGGCCAACATGGGGAAACCTTGTCTCTCTACTAAAACTGCAAAAATTAGCCTAGTGTGGTGGCGCACACCTGTAATCCCAGCTACTCTGGAGTCTGTGCAGGAGGATCACTTGAACCCAGCAGGCGGAGGTTGCAGCGAGCAGAGATTGCACCACTGCACTCCAGCCTGGGTGACAGAGCCAGACCCCGCCAAAAAAAAAAAAAGATGCATAAACAGAGATGATGGATTCACATACGAAAGTTTCAAGAGTTTTTTTTTTAAGTTTTTTCTTCTTGCTTCTGTTTATTCTCTAAAATGTTAGTAATAAACCTGTACTGCTTCTGTATAAGAGATTTGCTCCTTTTAGGGAGACATGGCCAGAAAGCCAGTGTATGAATGACCGTCAATGAGAGTCAGACAAAAAGTGCCCAGGAACTTCCAGAAAGGGCAGAGGGCAAAGCGGGTTGGGCCAAGAGGACTGTGTGGAGTGCCAGGAACCAAGTTCAGCTTTGTCAAAGGTAGAATGCAGAGGGAACGAGGGAGGGGAGTGGGGAAGGAGGAAAGGTTCAGAAGTTGCAGGATGCTGGGTGTGTTCTGGGAGGGTGGCTGTTAGGTAGCAGCCATCAGGAAGTGCTTCAAAGGGAGACGGTAGGACTTGAACTTAGGCCTTAAAGGCTGTACATGATTTTATACCTAGAGAGGGAAAGGCATTCCTTGTGGCATAAACCTAGTGAGATAAGCCCAGAGGCAAGAAGTTGCAGGGCAGCTGTGGGGAATTGGAATAGGTCAGCTTTGCTAGAAGAAGAGATGGATCAAGTATGAAATCTGTCATTTAATGATAGATTCTGGCCAGACCAATTAGGGACTGTGAATGCCTGGCCAAGCTTGGTGTTTACCTCATCTGCAGGTAATGGGAATTATGAAAGGATTTTGAGCAGGGGAAATACGTGGTCAAATTGGATTTGGGGAAGGTTAATCTTGTAGGTCAAATTGGAGTGGGATTTGAGGGACCATGAGTGGCTATTGCAGGGAACCACGGGGACCCAGCCAAGGATAGTATCAATGGGAATCGCTTGGAACACAATGCTTTGTGAGTTGTTATGAAAGAAAAGCTTGCTGGGTGCAGTGGCTCACCCCTGTAATGCCAGCACTTTGGGAGGTCAAGGAGGACGGATCACCAGGTCAGGAAGCCGAGACCATCCTGGCTAACATGGTGAAACCCCATCTCTACTAAAGTACAAAAAATTAGCCAGGCACAGTGGTGCATGCCTGTAATCCCAGCTACTTGGGAGGCTGAGGCACGGGAATCGCTTGAACCGGGGAGGCAGAGGTTGCAGTGACCCAAGATCGTGTCACTGCACTCCAGCCTGGCGGCAGAGCGAGACTCCATCTTAAAAAGGAAAAAAAAAGAAAAATTGTCATCATTTCATTTTATAGTGTTTAGATGTGGAAGGCAGGAGATGTGGAAGGCAAGAATCCAAGATGAAAGAGGATTTAAATCTAGAGAGACCTTGAAAGGTGGAATTATCAACAGAAATGAGAACAGGAAACCAGTGTTCAAGGTAGGTTAAGGGGTTGATTTGAATTTAAGGCTAGGAGGGGTAGCTGGGTTTAGGTGAGTTAGGGGCAATAGATGGGTCAGGTCTGAAAGTAAAGCTGTGAGTCATCTATATAGAGGTAATTATCATTCACAAGCTCACAAGCGTGAATGAACACCTAAATTTGAACTTGGTGGCAAAGGACTAGTTTTAGGGAACATTCACTGTTAGAACTTGCCTCAAAATATAATTTTGCAGGCCAGGAGCAGTGGCTCAATGCTTGTAATCCCAGCACTTTGGGAGGCTGAGGTGTGTGGATCAGTTGAGGCTAGGCATTCTAGACAAGTCTGGTCAATGTGGCGAAACCCCCATCTCTACTAAAAATACAAAAATTAGCCGGGTATGTTGGCACCCGCCTGTAATCCCAGCTACTCTGGGGACTGAGACGCGAGAATCACTTCAACCCAGGAGGCGTGGGTTGCAGTGAGCTGAGATGGCACCACTGCACACCAGCCTGGGTGACAGAGTGAGACTCAAAATATATATATATAAAACATATATATGTATATATGTAATTTTGCAGATTGTCCTCCTTCCTCATAGAGCGTAAGTTAGTCATTCCTGTGGCTTAGTTAGAGCTGGTATGCTGACTCAGCACTGTTCCAACCAAAGTGCTTTAACCCGGTGGCTCCCTAACCTGCTTCATCAGATTAAGGGGCCACACCACATAATGGTTGCACCAGAATCTCCTGGGCCAGTAGTCTGTAATTGTAATAAGCTTTACAGGTCACTCTGGTATGGATCATTTCGGGGAACCAGTTCTTTAGCCAGTTTGTTGTACAGCCTGAGACCCACCTGCCCATGAGGCCTCCTGTGTCTCTCCCAGGGAGAGAGAAACTTCAGACTTTTCATGTGTTCATTTCAACCTTTTCTTTTGCTTTTGTATCTGATGGACAGTCATTGATAGTGGTGCCCGAAGTTGTTTTTATTCGGATGACCTGCTGCTTTCCAAATTTAGCACTGGTCTGAAAGAGTGGAAGGCTGTGTCAGAAGTCCTTTGCCCTGCTTCTAGGCTGGAAGATTTAGGTTTAAGAGCTATGTGGAGAGTGGAGAGTGACTCAAACTTTGTACATTGAAGCATGTTGGGATGATGCAATCACCCAGGCATTGGACAGACCACTTCCTGTACCTTTGGATATGCAGACCCAGGGTGTGGTATTTGGCAGTACTCTCAGGAGCAGGCTGGTTGATCCTTTTCAAGGGAGTTGAGTAGTCAGAGGTAAGGCCAGGCAGGCTGCAGGTTCTGAACGCACAGAGGTTTCTAGTTTAGAGATAGATGGATTGTCAACAACTTGGAAGGGGATTTCTAAAAGGTGATGAGTATGAACACCTTCCTCAAGGAATACCTGGCTCTCTAGATATATGTTTCTTTCTTTACTGTCAGAAAACAAATGTCTGTCCTATGGAGCAGCAGTTACACATATGCTGATGATCTGCCTACAAACTATCATTTGTTCATCATTTTCCTGTTTGGTTTATAAGCCGTAAAGAGACAAATTTACATGTCTATATTATTATATGTCTGGTGAATGAGCAGGCAGAAATGAATGTTTAAAATTGATGGTGGAGGGTCTGAGGGGCAGCATCACCCCCACACCCCACATTCTGTGAATTCACATACACAGAATCCAAGCTATCCATTTTTCTAAGTCTCTAACTGTTGAAGCCAAGAGTTGGTCATTTTGTTATTGAGCTTCCCCGCTCCACCCCACCCAAGAAACAGTGGAAGTTAATAGAGTCTAGTGGAGTTTTTTTAATTGTGGGAAAGTATACCTATAAAATTTACCATCATGACTTGAACCCGGGAGGCAGAGATTGCAGTGAGCTGAGATCATGCCACTGCACTACAGCCTGGGTGACAGAGCAAGACTCCATGTCAAAAAATAAAATAATTTACCATCTTAACCATTTTTAAGCACACAGTTCAGTAGTGTTAAGTGTATTCACATTGTTTTGTGAGGGAATCTAGTTTTTAACAATCCATTTGAAATATAAGAGAGTATTCAAAAAAATGTCAGAAAATGAAACCCAGGGTTATTAAAAAAAAAAAAAAAACTATACATGAAAGAGAATAGTTTTACATGCAAACACAGCATTTGTATTCTGTCCTAAGAGAAGGCACATAGAATGTTTTTCTTGCAGGACAGGCTTGCCTGAGTCTGTCCTTTCACAGTAACTAATTGTAGAGTTAATCAGTACAGAGGAAAAAGACAGTTTGGTGCTTGAGATGGCTTTAAGAAGCCAGAAGTAATGCTAGCATCTTGTTTTGTTGTTGTTTGTTTTTGAGACCGTCTTGCTCTGTTGCCCAGGCTGGAGTGCAGTGGCGTGATCTCGGCTCACTGCAACCTCCATCTCCCAGGTTCAAGCGATTCTCCTGCCTCAGCCACCAGAGTAGCTGGGATTACAGGCACCTGCCACCATGCCCAGCTAATTTTTGTGCTTGTAGTAGAGATGGAGTTTCACCATGTTGGCCAGGCTGGTCTCAAACACCTGAGCTCAAGTGATCCATCTGCCTCAGCTTCCCAAAGTGCTGGGATTACAGGTGTGAGCCGCTGCACCTGGCCTAGTGCTGGCATCTTGATACAGATGTTCAAGTTTTCTTGAAACTGCGAGTATACAATGAGAAGAGACACCCAGTCAACTGTGAGTTTACAGAATTTAGTTTACACAATTTCCTAGAGTTTCCATTTTGTTGTTCTATACTGTATGAAAATATTCTCTTGACAGACACTGAGAGTAGGTAATATTTGCCACTGTTTCTCTAGTGAAATACAGCTTATTATTATATATGAAAATATGGATATCGATGGCCAAAAAAATCTAAATGAACAGGAACCTTTGAATCTGTTATCAGGTGACCACATCGTGAAATGAAACAATTTTTTAAAGTTAAATCTTAATTAAGATTGACAAGAAAGATTGAAAACATTATTGCCATTTGCTGAAGTTCTCAGTCAACCCAAACTATATTAACAGTTCACTCTTTTTTGCCAGACGCGGTGGCTCACGCCTGTAATCCTAGCACTTTGGGAGGCTGAGGTGGGTAGGTCACCTGAGGTCACGGGTTAAAGACCAGCCTGGCCATCATGGTGAAACCCCATCTCTAAGAAAAAAAAAACAGTTCACTCTTTTTTTTCCACATTAGAAAATTTATTTTCACAACCACTTACTGTTTGCACTCAATTATTCATAATACCTACAAAACAGGTTTGAAGGCCGTCAGTCCAACAGGATGTGAGCTACAGTTCCAAAGAAGGTGTAGGTTTGTGTTTTAACAAAGGAGAAATGCCTTCACGTATGTATAGGTCTTGTGGCTTTGGAAATTTACAGCTGATTTAGCAACCCTCCATTTAAAAAGTGCTGCTGGGTTTGAGAAAATTTATAGAATAATTCTGAGTTTATCTTATTCAAAACTGCTAGTAGACTTTTGCTTATCAGTCTTGAAAAGATGTGTTAAAACCAGTTTGGCAACTTTTTAAATATAGCATGCTGGAAGTCCTTGAGAGAAGAGTTTTGAACCAGTATCAGTGTTGGAACTAAAATGGAACACTTTTATTTATTTACGTATTTATTTTTGAGAGAGTCTTGCTGTGTCACCCAGGCTGGAGTGCATAGCACGATCTCGGCTCACTGAAATCTCCGCCTCCGGGGTTCATGCGATTCTCCTGCCTCAGCCTCCCGAGTAGCTGGAACTGCAGGCATGCGCCACCACGCCCAGCTAATTTTTGTATTTTTAGTAGAGACAGGGTTTCACCATGTTGACCAGGATGGTCTCGATCTCTTGACCTCATGATCCACCCGCCGCGGCCTCCCAAAGTCCTGGGATTACAGGTGTGAGCCACGGCGCCCGGCCCAAAATGGAACATTTTTAAAGAAGAATATTCATGATGCACATTTCTCTGCATTTGGAGGACTCCTCTTTTAAAAGCCAAGGTTTTGTGATAGGACTGAATTACCAGTGGAAGATTTCTCAATGGTAGATCCATATCCAGCACAGACAGTCTAGAGCTTTAAGAACTCAGGAGATTGTTTATTCTGTAAGATACCTATGTATTCACAACGCTGCCCTCCACTCCATTCCATAAAACTTACTGGACTCTGTTTAGAAGCAGACTTGACACAGATATTTGAATACTTTGTACTGTAATAGCATACAGTATTTCAAATGAGAACTCTCTCTAAAGGCTTCATTTGGGAGTCACAGTTATTTTTAATAAGGCTGGGCACAGTGGCACATGGCTGCAATCCCAGCACTTTTGGAGGCCGAGATGGGAGGATCACTTGAGCCCAGGAGTTCAAGACCAGGCTGGTCAACATAGTGAGACCTGGTGCCAATTTTTTTTTTTTAAGTTAAAAAAAAATAAGGAATAGTCACTGTAGCAATTTGAAGGGTATGAATCAACTATTTCATATTGTAGTTCTAGAATATGTCTGTCCTTCCAAGTGCACTATAGTTGCGAATTTCAATGGAATTACTGAAGGAAAGGGGCAGCTGATTCATATTTCTGCATCACAAATCTATAGAAAAGGCAAGTTGAGATGGCTCTGAGGGTCCAGCATATCTTAATTTTAACTTTTATTATAAAGCTGAGATCTTACATTTTCTTTTTTGTTATTTATTTATTTTTAACACGCCAAATGGAAAGTGAGAGATCTTACATTTTAATTGAAAATGCTCTTGTTTAAAATTAAAAAATTTATCAATCTGTGGGAGCCAATTTTTACAGTGAAATTCTGTGATCGCAAACAGGAAATTTAAGTATTGCATGCTGGTACAGAAATACATTGTTGTAAAGCGACTGCCCTTTGCCTTGTCATGGCTGTGTTTAACAGGACTTTCTGCCTCCTGAAATGTCAGCTTAGCCCTCAAACTCATGTCTATTCTACTTTTGATTACCTTGGTCCTCAGCCAGCCTCATATTTGACACTTTCAGCACGGGCGGTATAGGTCCTTCTTGATGTTGAGCTGTTAATCTTTTTATTATTTCCTGTCACTTTTCCCCATGATTGATACTCTTGAGCCAGAGGAGGGAAAACTGATGAAAATGACTTTGAAAATAGCATTGAAAAGGAGTATTTTAAGTTGGACTTGAGTCTTACCTGAGACCATAAAACAATTGAAAAATCGCATGTTATGTTTTGTAAAGCACTGCATAGGTCCTTGCAGTGAGGGAGTAGGAGTGCTAATAATGAGCACTTGGTACTAGGAGTGCTGAGGGCTTTCCTGGAGTTTGTGTGTGATTCAGGTGGCTCAGGAGTCCGAGTCTGTGGTGTGAGGGATGCTGAGACCTTCCAGATGGTGTGTATTTAGTTCTGCGGAAAGGTTACAGAAGAGGGTCCTCTTTGTAAAAATAAGATTCTTTTTCAGTTTTAGGCATCACCGAGCCTCAGATATGTTTATCTTCTCCAGTATTCCCTCTACCCCACATCCAATTCATGAATTTTGGGTTTGGCTTTGGAAAGTTCCCCTCATCTCCTTGCCCTCACAGCATGCAGGGTGACCAAATGGAGTATGAAAATAAAATATTATAACCTCTGTTTGTATTTTTACTTTGTCCTTTCTAAATAACTATTTTATTGTGGCAAAATATATTAACAACATTTGCCATTCTAACCTTTTTTTTTTTTTTTGAGACGGAGTTTTGCTCTTGTTGCCTAGGCTGGAGTGCAATGCGCGATCTCAGCTCACTGCGACCTCCGCCCCCAGGTTCAAGCAATTCTCCTGCCTCAGCCTCCCAAGTAGCTGGGATTGTAGGCACCTGTCACCATGTCCAGCTAATTTTTTTTTGTATTTTTAGTAGAGATGGAGTTTCACCATGTTGACCAGGCTGGTCTTGAACTCCAGACCTAGGTTATCCACCCGCCTCGGCCTCCCAAAGTGCTGGAATTACAGGCGTGAGCCACCATGCCTGGTTTCATGTTTTACATATATAATTCAGTGGCACTAATTACATTGACAGTATTGTACAGCTATCACCACTATTTCCAAAATTTGTCGTCACCCCAAATAGAAACCCTATACTCATTAAGCGGTAACTCATTCCCCCATCCCCCAGTCCCTAGTAACCTCTAATCTTTTTTTTCTTTTTAAAATTTTTACATAAAAAAAGAGACAGGGCTTTGTCAGGTTGGCCAGGCTGGTCTCGAACTCCCTGCCTCCAGTGATCTGGGTAGAAGCCATCCTACCCGGCCTTCTGTGTTTAATTTCTTAGGAACCTTCATGCTGTTACCCACAGTGGCTGCACCATTTTACATTCCCACCAGCAACAAATTAGGGTTCCAGTTTCTCTGTACGTTGGCCAATATTTATTTTCCTTTTTTAAAAAATTGTAGCCATCCTATTGGATATGAAGTGGTATCACATTGTGGTTTTGATTTTCATTTCCCTAATGGCTAATGATGTTGAGCATCTTTTCATGTGCTTATTGGCCATTTGTATATCTTGTTTGGAGAAATGTGTTAAGTCCTTTGCATTGGGTTGGGCACAGTGACTCACACCTGTAATCCCAGCACTTTGGGAAGCTGAGGCGGGTGTATCACTTGAGGTCAATGTTCAAGACCAGCCTGGCCAAGATGTCGAAACCCCCTCTCCATTAAAAATATAAAAATTAGCCGAGTGTGGTGGCAGGTGCCTGTAGTCCCAGCTACTTGGGAGGCTGAGGCAAGAGAATCACTTGAACGCAGGAGGCAGAGGTTTCAGTGAGCCGAGAATGTGCCCCTGCACTCCAGCCTGGGAGAGAACAAGACTCTCTCTTAAAAAATAGTCCTTTGCATTGCCCATTTTTGCAGGTTTTATAATATATAACAGCAGTGTGTAATTATATGCATTACATATAAATAATAAAAATCAGGATATGCTTCAGTATATGCAAAATGTTTTTTAAAGATAGGAGGAATAATTTTAAAAAGTTAGGAAACCATTATAATGGACCATAACGATGATCCGTGTTATTTCTTAGTGCCTAACATTAGCAGGAAACTATTGATAAGAATCCTTAAGCTTTATCAGGAGAATCGTATTTGGTTAAATATAATGTGTTTCTTGGAGTCACCATATTAGATTAACCCTGGGGTCCCAAGGCTGTCTTTTATGATGTTTCCTTTTAGTACTTAACGAAAGTCAGGCCAGGTGCGGTGGCTCATGCCTGTAATCCTAGCACTTTGGGAGGCCGAGGCAGGTGGATCTCCTGAAGTCAGGAGTTCAAGATCAGCCTGGCCTACATGGTGAAACCCCATCTCTATTAAAAATACAAAAAAAAAAAAGAAAATTAGCCAGGCATGGTGGCCAGCACCTGTAATTCCAGCTACTGGTGAGGCTGACGCAGGAGAATCACTTGAACCCAAGAGACGGAGGTTGCAGTGAGCCAAGATAGCGCCGTTGCACTCCAGTCTGGGCAACAAGAGCAAAGCTCCATCTCAAAAAAAAAAAAAAAAGAAAAGAAAAGAAAGTGAATCTCCTTGGATGGGTTTTAACATAGACTTGCCATATGTTCAGTCCTATTTTATGGTTAATTGTGGTGTTCTAGGTTGCTAGTATATGTTATTAAGAGATAGAAATGAAGCCGGGCATGGTAGCTCACGCCTGTAATCCAAGCACTTTGGAGGCCAAGGCGGGCGGATCACCTCAGGTCGGAAGTTCAAAACCAGCCTGACTAACATGGTGAAATCCCGTCTACATAAAAAAATAATAATAATTTAAAAAAATAAAGAGATAGAAATGTTTTTTTGTACATATTAAATATGAGAACCAGAAGGCACAGAACAAGCTAGGCACGGTGGCTCAAACCTGAATTCCTAGCACTTTGGGAGGCCGAGGCAAGCAGATCACCTGAAGTCAGGAGTTTGAGACCAGCCTGGCCAACATGGTGAAACTCTGTCTCTATTAAAACTACAAAAA
>NW_022437010.1:4376085-4395123 GCF_009761245.1 Sapajus apella | reverse complement strand
AAAAAAAAAAAGAAAATTAGCCAGGCATGGTGGCCAGCACCTGTAATTCCAGCTACTGGTGAGGCTGACGCAGGAGAATCACTTGAACCCAAGAGACGGAGGTTGCAGTGAGCCAAGATAGCGCCGTTGCACTCCAGTCTGGGCAACAAGAGCAAAGCTCCATCTCAAAAAAAAAAAAAAGAAAAGAAAAGAAAGTGAATCTCCTTGGATGGGTTTTAACATAGACTTGCCATATGTTCAGTCCTATTTTATGGTTAATTGTGGTGTTCTAGGTTGCTAGTATATGTTATTAAGAGATAGAAATGAAGCCGGGCATGGTGGCTCACTCCTGTAATCCAAGCACTTTGGAGGCCAAGGCGGGCGGATCACCTCAGGTCGGAAGTTCAAAACCAGCCTGACTAACATGGTGAAATCCCGTCTACATAAAAAAATAATAATAATTAAAAAAAATAAAGAGATAGAAATGTTTTTTTGTACATATTAAATATGAGAACCAGAAGGCACAGAACAAGCTAGGCACGGTGGCTCAAACCTGAATTCCTAGCACTTTGGGAGGCCGAGGCAAGCAGATCACCTGAAGTCAGGAGTTTGAGACCAGCCTGGCCAACATGGTGAAACTCTGTCTCTATTAAAACTACAAAGATTAGCCAGAAATGGTGGCAGGTGCCTGTAATCCCAGCTACTCAGAAGGCTGAGGCAGGAGAATCGCTTTAACCTGGGAGGCAGAGGTTGCAGTTAGCTGAGATCGTGCCATTGTACTCCAGCCTGGGTGACAAGAGCAAAACTCTGTCTCAAAAAAAAAAAAAAAGGCACAGATTAAATCTAAAGGAAGAGACTTGACTCTAAAATTATCTAGTAGACTATCATTTATAAAACTAATTTGATTATATAAAGAATTTAGCTGTAAAGGTACGGAACCAGCTTACCTAAGATCCTGTGAGAGCGTTTTAGGCCTTGGGGGCTGAATTTTATTTATTTTGTTTTTTTAGGCAGGATCTCACTCTGTCACCCACACTGGAGTGCAGTGGCTCGAACATGACTCACTGTGGCCTCCAACTCTGCACATAAGGAATCCTCCCACCTCAGCCTCTCAAGTAGCTGGGACTACAGGCAAGTGCCACCATGCCCTGGCTATTTTTTTTTTAATTTTTTTGTACAGACAGGGTCTTCCCATGTTGTCCAGGCTGATCTCAAACTCCTGAGTTCAAGCAGTCCTCCTGCCTGGGTCTCCCAAAATGCTGGGATTACAGTGCCTGACTGGGGCTTGAATTTTTAACAGCTTGATTTTCCCATTGTTGTCCTAGTTTCTGAAAGTAAACTTTGTGAAGTTGCCCTAAAATGCTAGCTTCTATCAAGGGCATGACATCACTATCCTGGTACATCCTGGTGTGTTTCTTGGAAAGTGTTCACACTGGCAAGCATTTTCCAAATAAAACGTTTGTTTCAGTAAACAAGTGTTTTATCCAGCAGCCCAAGTGGAGAATTTTAAAACCAGTGTTTGTTTTGCCAGCAAACATTTTGTTTCAATCCTTGCAGCTGAACAAGTGAGTAAGATTTAAGTGGCCCCCTAGTAAAAGCAAATGTAGAACCATTTTCAGAAAACTTAGGCTGAGCAGAAATCTATTTACTGTTAGAGGGTGAGTTTAGACCTTCAGGGATATAATTTATACTTTCTGTATAGTTCTGTGATTAGTTGCAGTCAGAGTGAAAAGTTTTAGGTTTGGAGAATGGAACTTAATTCTTTTTTGAGGCAAGAAAGGAAGAAATAGAAAAGAATTATTAAATAAAATGTATTGGCTAGGTGTGATGGCTCACAACTGTAATCCTAGCACTTTGGGAGGCCAAGGCAAGCAGGATCACTGGAGCCCAGGAGGTTGAGACCACCCTGGGCAACATAAAAAGGCCCATCTCTATAAATAAAAAAATAAAAATAAGGGCCTGATGTGGTGGTTCATGCCTGTAATTCCAGCACTTTGGGAGGTAGAGATGGGCAGATCACCTGAGGTCAGGAGTTTGAGACCAGCCTGACCAACATGGTGAAACCCCATCTCTGCTAAAAATACAAAAATTAGCCGGGCATGGTGGCGCATGCCTGTAGTCCCAGCTACTCAGGAAGCTGAGGCAGCAGAATCCCTTGAACCCGGGAGGCAGAGGTTATAATAAGCTGAGATCGTGCCATTGCACTCCAGCCTGGGGGACAGAGTGAGAGTCCATCTCAAAAAAATAAATAAGTAAAAATAAAAATAAGGTATCATCATATTACTGTATTTGAATTTTATAGCCACCTTTACAATACAACTAAAATATCATCAGATATTTGCTCTGCTCTGAATTTCCCACCTCTTTTCTAATTATTTTTATGATAATTTCTCCAGTGCATAATGCAACTCAATATCCATGCTAATTTTTAGCCTTCATCTTCTAACTTTTATAAAAATGGCAATGAAATCAAATTTTACTATTTGTGAGCTGCTGTTGTTTATTTAGGGTTTCTTGTCATTGAACATTCTTGATGTCTTGAATAAAATTTGATTATGACATACTTTTTTTTTTCTTTTCCCTTTTTTGAGACAGGGTCTCGCTGTGTCCCCTAGGCTAGAGTGCTGTGGTGAAATCATGGCTCACTGCAGCCTCTGCCTCCCAGGCTCTGCCTCCCATGGCCCACCTCAGCCTCCCAAGTAGCTGGGACCACAGGTGTGCACCACCATGCCCAGGTAATTTTTGTGTTTTTTGTAGAGACAAAGTTTTGCTGTGTTGCCCAGACTGGTCTCGAACTTCTGGGCTCAAGCAATCTACCAGCCTCAGCCTCCAAAAGCGCTGGGATTACAGATGTGAACCACCATGCCAGGCCTCTTTTTCTCTTTCTTGTTATTTTATTTATTTATTTATTTAATTTTTTTGAGACAGGGTCTTGCCCTTGTCACCCAGGCTGGAATGCAATGGCATGATTGAGGTTCACTGCAACCTCCACCTCCCGGGTTCAAGTAATTCTCTTGCTTCAGCCTCCCAAGTATCTTGGATTACAGGTGCCTGCCACTACACCCAGCTAATTTTTTGCATTTTTAGTAGAGATGGGGTTTCACCATGTTGGCCAGGCTGGTCTTGAACCCCTGACCTCAGGTGATCCTCCCACCTCAGCCTCCCAAAATGCTGGGATTACAGGCGTGAGCCACCACACCCGGACTACATAATCTAGTTTTCATCTAGTTTTGCAATTTTTAACATCATATAAATTAGAACAATATGTATTACTTTTAAAAAGTTTGTTTTGTCAACAATATGACAGCGAATCTGGGCCACGTTGATGCCAATAGCTATCATTGGTTCATCTTCATAGTTCAGTATTCCTATGTACTACAACAGTGCATTTATCTGTTTTACTGTTGATGAACATTGAACTGTTTCCAGCTTTTGACTCTTATGAATGGCTGTCAAGGACATTGTGGTACGCATCTCCTGGTACAGTTATGCAAAAGTTTTTCTAGGGTATAGGTGAAAAGTGGATTGTTGGATTGTAGGATATTTGTATTTTTAGCTTTGTACTATAATTCTAAGCTGTTTTCCAAAGCAGCGGTTCTAGTTTGTTCTCTCTGTAACAGTGAATAAGAGGCTGGGTTTTTTTGTTGCTGTTTTTTTTTTTAGATGGTGTCTCACTTGGTCATCCAGGATGGAATGTAGTGGTGCAATCTTGGCTCACTGCAACCTCTGCCTCCGGAGTTCAAGCGATTCTCCTGCCTCAGCCTCTCAAGTAGCCAGGACTACAGACATGTGCCACCATGCCTGGCTATAGAGATGGAGTTTTACCATGTTGACCAGGCTGGTCTCAAACTCCTGACCTCAGGTGATTCACCCGCCTCAGCCTCCCAAAATTTTGGGATTACAGGTGTGAGCCACCCTGCCTGGTTGAGGTTAGGTTTTTTAAAAGGGTTTTTCTTTTCAGTTTTATTGAAGTATAATTGACAAATAAAATGTTAATAGAAGGCCAGGCGTGGTGGCTCATGCTTGTAATCCCAGCACTTTGGGAGGCCAAGACGGGTGGATCACCTGAAGTCGGGAGTTCGAGACCAGCCTGACCAACATGGTGAAACCCCGTCTCTTAAAAAAAAAAATTAATTAATTAATTAATTAATTAATTTTTTAAAAATGTTAATATATATTTAAATTGTACAACAGGGGCTGGGCGCAGTGGCTCACACCTGTAATCTGAGCACTTTGGGAGGCCGAGGCGGGCTAAACGTTTGAGCTCAGGAGTTCGAGACCAGCCTGGGCAACATGGTGAAACCCTGTTTCTATCTAAAGTACAAAAATTAGTCAGGTGTGGTGGCACATGCCTGTGGTTCCAGCTACTCAGGAGGCTGAGTTGGGAGGATAGCTTGGGCCTGGGAGGCAGAGGTTGCAGTGAGCAGAAATTGTGCCACTGCACTCCAGCCTGGATGAGAGAGTGAGACCCTATCTCAAAAATAAGTAAATAAAATAAAATATACAACAGAATGATTTCATATATGTATACATTGTGAAATGATTACCAAAATCAATTTAACACATTTGTCACCTTACATAATTATCTTAAAAAAATTTTTTTTGGCTGTGTGGGGTGACTCATGCTTTCAATCCTAACACTTTCGGCGGCCGAAGTAGGAGAGTTGCTTGAGGCCAGGAGTTTGAGGCTAGGCTGGGCAATATAATGAGACCCCTTCTCTACAAAAAAGTTTAAAGGTATTAGCTGGGCCTGGTGGTTCTTGCCTGTGGTGCTGGCTGGTTGAGAGGCTAAGGTGGGACGATCTCTTGAGCCCAAGCATTCAAGGTTGCAGTGAGCTATGACTGCACTACTGCACTCTAGCTTGGGCAACAGAGAGACCTTGTCTCTTAAAAAAAAAAAAAAAAAAATGAGTGAGCATTTTTATTATTCCTAATTTTCACCAAAACTTGGTATTGTTAGATTTTTATATTATTGCCAAAATGGTGATGATGAAATGGTATCTTATTGTGGTTTTAATTTGCTTTTCCCTGATTACTAACAGATTTGTTGTATACCCTTTTCTGTTTTGAGTGTTTATTCAAACATTTTGCCCATTTTTCTATGGATTGTCTCTTTCTCTTTCTTTCTTTTTTTTTTTTTTTTTTTTTTTGGGAGACGGAGTTTCCTCTTGTCGCCCAGGCTGGAGCGCAATGGTGTGATCTCGGCTCACCAAAACCTTTGCCTCCCAGGTTCAAGCGATTCTCCTGCCTCAGCCTCCTGAATAGCTGGGATTATGGGCATGTGCCACCATGCCTGGCTAATTTTGTATTTTTAGTAGAGACAGGGTTTCTCCATGTTGGTCAGGCTGGTCTCGACTCCTGACCTCAGGTGATCTGCCTACCTCGGCCTCCTAAAGTGCTGGGATTACAGGTGTGAACGACCCTGCGTGGCCCAAATCATCTCTTTTTGAAAAACTGATTTGTTACTGATTTGTAGGACTCCTTTATATATTCCGGTATGAGTCTCTTTATTTTCTTTTTGTTTTTCAGTGCCCAGCATCAGAAGATACAGCATAACTCTTTTGTCGAGTATATCTGTTGCAAATACCTTCTCCCACTTTGTGATTTGTCTTTTTACTCTGTTTATGGTGCCTTTGAATGCATACATATTCTTAATTTTAATATTGTTGAATTTATCAGTCTTTTTCTTTCTGGTTAATGCCTTCATATCTTAAGAAATTCTTCCCTATTTATGAAGTTCTCCTGTATTCTTCATAGTTTTTCTAAGATATTCTCCTCTATTCTTTGTAGTTTTTTTCCCCCTTTCACATTTTTTTGTGTGGTGTTTCACTCATCTGGAACCGATTTTTATGAATGTTGGAAGGTAGAGGTCCATTGTTTTCATCGAGATAGATATGTGGTTGTCCAGGCACTGTTTATTGCGGCCTCCATCTTCCCACTCACTCTGAATGCCTCCTGCGTCATGTGTGCTCCGTCTGCTTCTGTGCTCTCTATTCTGTGCCATCTTTCTCTTTGTCAACCTTGGACCCAGCTCTACACCATCTTAGTTATTACAGCCTTTAAGGAGTCATGCCGGGCCGGGCGCTGTGGCTCACGCCTGTAATCCCAGCACTTTGGGAGGCTGAGGCGGGTGGATCACGAGGTCAAGAGATCGAGACCATCCTGGTCAACATGGTGAAACCCCATCTCTACTAAAAATACAAAACATTAGCTGGGCATGGTGGCGCGTGCCTGTAATCCCAGCTACTCAGGAGGTTGAGGCAGGAGAATTGCCTGAACCCAGGAGGCGGAGGTTGCAGTGAGCCGAGAAGGCACCATTGCACTCCAGCCTGGATAACAGGAGCGAAACTCCGTCTCAAAAAAAAAGAAGTCATGCCGTCTGGGAGGGCACATTCTTTTACCTTGTTCTTCTTCAAGGATGTCTTGGTGTTCCTGGCCTTGTGTGGTTCTATATAAATTTTAGAAACAGCTCAAATTCCCTTACAGAACCTGCAGGACGCCACTGAATGTGTAGACCAATGTGGGGAGAACTGGCACGTTTACAATAGGGTGTCTACCACATTGAAAGGCAGTGTGCAGAATTGCTGAAAGGATGGAGCCAGACCTCCTGGGTGCAGATCCTAGCTCCACTCCTCACTGGCCACTTGACCCTGGAGAATTTGACCTTAGAGTGTCTCAGTTATCTTACTTGTATAATAGAGATCATAGTAGTATCTACCTTTTAGGGTTATAATAGTACCTACTGTATTGAATAATTGAGATTAGGTGATTACATGTCTTATATATAATGTGTGTAAAGTGCTCAAAATAGTGGCTGGCACATAGTAAAACTACGTAAGTGCATGAATGCCAATTATGTGTCTCTTCTTCAACGCCCCAAGAACGTTGTGGTTTTCTTTATAAAACTCTATAGCATATACTGTATAATCCAATCCAGTCCTGTGTCACTTAACGATGGGGATGCATCCTGAGAAATGCATCGTTAGGTGTTTTCGTCATGATGTAAACATCAGAGTTTACTTACACAAGCCTAGATGATATAGCCCACTACACACCTAGGCTATATGGTATGTAGCTCTTGGCTTCTAGGCCACAAACCCGTACAACATGTTATTGTACTGAATAACGTAGGCAACTGTAACACAACAGAAATCGTGTTTTATAACATATGTAAACATAGAAAAGGTACAGTGAAAATATGGTTTTGTCAGAGACATGTATATACTATCCCTCATGGGACCACTGTCATATATGTGGTCCATTGTTGACTCAAATGTTATAACTGTGTGTATTCCTACACCTCCCAAATGTGTAGAATATAATATTATCTTACATATGTATTAGTGCATAGTATATATTCCTACATATCATAGACTATATAGGAATATATATAACTTTTAAAATAAAATACCTTAAAACTTTTGATACTCTTATAAATGTTATATTTAAAGTATTTTTTGTGTACAGTGTTTATTTAGTATGTTTTATGAGCTGATTATGACCATCTTTGATTAATACTTACGTACTTGTGTTGCATGAGGTACAGCTTGGAGGGCCAGGCGCAGTGGCTCACACCTGTAATCCCAGCACCTTGGGAGGTCAAGGCGGACAGATCACTTGAGGTCAGCAGTTCCAGACCAGCCTGACCAACCTGGTGAAACCCCATCTCTACTAAAAAATACAAAACTGAGCCAGATGTGGTGGTGGATGCCTGTAATCCTAGCTAATAGGAAGGCTGAGGCACAAGAATTGCTTGAACCTGGGAGGTGGAGGTTGCAGTGAGCCAAGATCCTGCCATTGCACACCAGCCTGGGTGACGAGTGAAAGTCTGTCTCAAAAAAAATTTTTAAATAGATACTGCCTGGGACAGGCAAAAAATATGGACACTTTTACCTGGGTGGTGGCCCATCGTGATTACTACTCTGTTTTCATGAGGTTGAAGATTTTACTCACTTTACATGATTTTAAACCACTGTATCCCATTGACTCCTGTTGTTGAAACTTGCCAGAAGATTTTTGACAGCCGGGTTCATTTTCTCTTGTATATCAGGTTGTTTGGGTTCATTTTTTTCTTTTTAATTAGATCATGATATTTCAGTGTTTACTTATAGCTCACCCACCTTTTAGGTTTTATTTCCAGTGCTTTTATGCTTCCCTAAATCCTGTAAGAAAGATGCTATGTTGGGAGGCATGGTGACTCAGGCCTATTGTCCTGGCACATAAGAAGGTGAGGTCAGGCATTTGAGACCAGCCTGAGCATAGGAAGTCCTTATCTATCTATCTATCTATCTATCTAATCATTTTTATTAAAAAAAAGAAAGAAAGAAAGAAAGAAAGGGCCAGGCGTGGTGGCTCTTACCTGTAATCCCAGCACTTTGGGAAGCCAAGGTGGGTGGATCACCTGACGTCAGGAGTTCAAGACCAGACTGGCCAACATGGTGAAACCCAGTCTCTACTAAAAATAGCAAAATTAGCTGGGTGTGGTGGTGCATGCCTATAATCCCAGCTACTCAGGAGGCTGAGGAAGGAGAATCACTTGAACCTGGGAGGTGAAGGTTGCAGTGAGCCGAGATCACATCACTGCACTCCAGCCTGAGCAATGGGAGTGAGACTCCATTTCAAAAAAAAAAAAAAGATTCTATGTTCTTGGCTCTAGAGCCACAGCTTTGTACATTGACACACATCCAGCATCAGCAAGCTTTCTCTATATGAGAACAAGCGTCATTCCTTTTTCCATTTGTCAGATATGTCACATATGTTTCTATGGAGTTAGAATTTTTTTTAAAAAAGAAAAGAAAGTAAAGAGGAAAATCGCTATGTTGCCCAGTCTGTAAGTTCCCCTTGCCTGTATGTTCCTCTGGTTTCAGCTCTTCAGCACAAGGCAGCCTCGGTCACATGGCTCTGCTCACGCGGGGCCCAGACCCATGCTGCGAAGCTCTGTATGACTTTGTTTTGGGTTGCAGGAGGCAGAAACTCAAAGTGAAACCAATGAAAAAAACCAATGTGTTCTTAATGGTTTTTACCCAAACCATAAATCCCTCCCTTCGAAGGAGAGGGGAATCACCCAAAATTTGGCCCAGTTCCTTCAGTAAGTTCCAAGGCTATACTTGCCTGTGTTTTTTCTTTTCTTTTTTCTCATATGTGTCATTTCAGTTACCACCTGTGTACTCACTCACTCAAGGAAGATATTTAAAATGCAGATTCCTGGACCAGATCTAGACTAAGGGAATAAGACAGTGGGAAGAGGAGGAGGCAGAGATTTGAGTTTCCTGACTCCCTGGTGGTGCTGACAGTCAAACAGGACTTAGTAACAATGATGAAGGTATTATGGGCTCAGATTTTTATTGATCACTATATTATCACTCATTTTTTTTTTTAGACCAAGTCTCACTCTGTTGCCCAGGCTGGAGTGCAATAGTGTGATCTTGGCTCACTGCAACCTCTGCCTCCCAGGTTCAAGCGATTCTTGTGCCTCAGCCTCCTGAGTAGCTGGGACTACAGACATTAGCCACCATGCCTGGCTAATTTTTGTATTTTTAGTAGAGACGGGGTTTCACCATGTTGGCCAGGCTGGTCTGGAACTCCTGACCTCAGGTGATCTGCCCGCCTCAGCCTCCCAAAGCACTGGGATTACAGGTGTGAGCCACCGGGCGCTGCCTAATGGAAACTTTTTTACTGGGTTTAAAATAAGATAGCTAATGCCAGATGCTGTGGCCCACACCTGTAGTTGCAGCTGCTTGAGAGGCTGAGGCAGGAGGTTTGCTTGAGCCTGGTGGTTTGAGACCTGCCTGGGCAACATAGCAAAACCGCATGTCTATGTGAATAACATAAATAAACAAAATAAAATAAATCAAATAAGATAGCTAACACTTATTAAGTGCCATGTGTCAGGCAGGCACTTCACACTTAAACCTACGTGTAGGCTACTATTGTTAGTCCCACTTTATAGAAGAAGAAACTGAGGCACATAGAGGTTAAATGCTTTCCCTGAGTCAAACACCTGATACAGAATTGTCATGTTCTTTGACAATCTTAAAAGCAAATTCCTGATATTTGTTAATTACAAAATAACCGAGTCTCTGGCACAAATGGGCCCAAAGAGCCTACTTGGATCATAACCATGTCTTGGTGCTATATTAGTATTAAGTCCCTTATAAATTATTCATTCTTTTTTCTTCTTCTTGAGAGGGAGTTTCGCCCCTGTAGCCCAGGCTACAATAGTGTGATATCGGCTCACTGCAACCTCTGCCTCCCAGGTTCAAGCAATTCTCCTGCCTCAGCCTCCCAAGAAGCTGGAATTACAGGCACCCACTACCATGCTGGGCCCATTTTTGTATTTTTAGTAGAGATGGGGTTTCACCACATTGGTCGGGCTGGTCTTGAACTCCTGACCTCAGGTGATTCACCTGCTTCAGCCTCTCAAAGTTCTGGGATTACAGGTGTGAGCTACCATGCCCAGCCATAAATTATTCATTCTTTTAGGAAGTCCTTACTGAGCATTTAGAGTCCCCATGACTTGGGACAAGTATTCCACAAAAGGGAGGGATGTACAGGAAGTTACACAGACAAACTAGAAACTTCTTAGCAGTTGCCTGTGTGTGAATGAGAGGACTTGGGTTGGGGTAGGGAGTGGTGCTGAGAGCACTACTGTCCAGAGAGCCGTTCTCTTGTACTAGGCTGTGTGCTAAATGTTTTAGGTATATTTTTTTCATTAATTTCTTACAAGAACCCCCTGAGTTAAATTATATGAATAATTCATTGAACAGGAAACTGAGGCTTAGAGATATAAAGAAACTTGCCTGTGGTCATATGGCTTCAGCCTCGTGCTTATAATATGAAGGTAATGCATATCTCTCTCTAGACCCTGTCCTTCATCCACTGAATTTTCTGCTTTCAGTCAAATAGGATTTTGTTTTCGAGAAAAGAATTACCATCCCTCTGATAGTGACCCAGATGGCCCCACCACTGGGATCACTCTGGGCTTTAGAGAGATCATTGCAGGGGCTTATGATGTTAGTCAACATTGGCTTGGCCTCCCTGTTTTGTCCTCTGGTTCTGGTGTCCTTACCTGGCCCCTCGGGAATCCGTCAGAAATGTTAGTATCAAGACCGTGTCCATGGCCTGTAAGCAGACTGGCAGATGTCTAGAGGCTGGAGGAAGCCAAGAACTGTTGTTGAAGGAGCAGCATGGCTTTGCCCATACAAGCTCACTGCTGTGCAGAGGTGAGGGGCCTCCTGTGCCCTACTTAGGCGTCTTCATTTCCACGAGAGGATGTTCAATGTTTTGTACTCTTCCATATGCAGAGGATATTCAATATAATTGTTTTTGAGCCACTTCAGAAGGGTAAAATGGAAGAAGCTTTAGAAATCATCTACTTTGATGTCTCCATTTTACTGAAAAAAAGAAGGAAATACCTGCATATTAAGTGATTTATTCAAGGTAACAACTAATTAGTAGCAAGACTGGAATCCAGTTCTGGACACTCCATTCAATACCTTCCTTTTACCCCTTTCATCTGATTTTACATGAGACTGCCCTAATCAGACTGAATCGTGTCATGAATAAGCTGTAAGAAATTTAACTTCAAAATAATTCTTATGGTGGGGCTTTGCATTTAGAGACAGGATTACCTTCCTTCCTAATTATGAATTATTTAGGTTAATGATAAAGTTACTTTACATTTCTAAATAAACAGTGGCAGATGATGGCAGAGGTTCTCCTAAAATATTACCAGGTCAGCTGGAGAGTTTAATATCCAGCAAAGTGGAAAACCCACTTGTTGATATTACATTTGCTTACACATGTTTTAATGAAGAAGAAGAAAAGCTAACAAAAAGAAAAAAGATGAGATACATATTGTTGTTGATCATTATTATTGCATTTCAATCTATTCTCCATCTGCTCTCTTACTGTGGAGGCCTCAAACACACAAGCGTGGGTTGTCACTAATGGCATCCCTCTGACCCAGTGTCCTTGGAGAATGGGCATATGAGAGATGCAAACTTAATAATAATCCATTCATTAGATTTATTTCATTCATAAAAATAATCCCAGCAGGGTGCGGTGGTTCACACCTATAATCCCAGCACTGTGAGAGGCTGAGGCAGGCAGGTCACAAGGCCAAGAGATCCAGACCATCCTGGCCAACATGGTGAAACCCTATCTCTACTAAAAATACAAAAATTAGCTGGGTGTGGTGGTAGGTACCTGTAGTCCTGGCTACTCGGGAGGCTGAGGCAGGAGTATCGTTTGAACCCATGAGGCGGAGGTTGCAGTGAGCCGATATCATGCCACTGCATTCCAGCCTGAGCAAGACTCCATCTCAAAAAAAAAAAAACAATAATAATCCCACCAGCATTGAATAGTTAAGACAGTAATATCAGGAGCCTCTAACTCATTATAGTTGGCCCTCCATATCCATGGCCTCCCCGTCTCTGGATTCAACCAACCGAGGATCCAAAATATTCTAAAACAGAGCTTGGTGTGGTGGTGTGTGCTTGTAATCTCAGCTACTTGGGAGGCTGAGGTGGCTAGGAGTTCAAGATTAGCCTGGGCAACATAGTGAGACCCTGTCTCTAAAAAAAAATTTTTTTTTTTTTTTTGAGACGGAGGTTCACTCTTGTTACCCAGGCTGGAGTGCAATGGCGCGATCTCGGCTCACCGCAACCTCCGTCTCCTGGGTTCAGGCAATTCTCCTGCCTCAACCTCCTCGGTAGCTGGGATTACAGGCATGCGCCACCATGCCCAGCTAATGTTTTGTATTTTTAGCAGCGGCGGGGTTTCACCATGTTGACCAGCATGGTCTCGATCTCTTGACCTCGTGATCCACCCGCCTCGGCCTCTCAAAGTGCTGGGATTACAGGCTTGAGCCACCATGCCCGGCCAAAAAAAAAAAAAATTTTTTTAATTTATTTGAAAAATAAAAATAAAACTAATACAAATAAAAAGCAATATAGTATAACTACACAGGATTTACATGGCATTAGGTGTTAGAAGTAATCTAGAGATGATTTTAAGTATATGGGAAGGCTGGGCACAGTGGCTTATGTCTATAATCGCAGCATTTGGGGAGGCCGAGGCAGGTGGATCACTTGAGCTCAGGAATTCAAGACCAGCCTGGGCAACATAGTGAGATTCCGTCTCTACCAAAAAAATTTAAAAGGCCAGGCGCCTTGGCTTACACCTGTAATCCTAGCACTTTGGGAGGCTGAGGCAGGCAGACTACAAGGTCAGGAGTTTGAGACCAGCCTGGCCAACATAGTAAAATCCCGACTCTACTAAAAATATAAATATTAGCCGGGTGTGGTGGCACCTGCCTGTAGTCCCAGCTACTTGGGAGGCTGAGGTGGGAGAATCACTTGAACCGGGGAGGTGGAGGTTGCAGTGAGCAGAGACCATGCTATTGCACTCCAGCCTGGGTGACAGAGTGAGACTCCGTCCCAAAAAAAAAAGTGCAGATCAACAAACTGAGACTGGAAAATAAATAAAAAGTATATTTAAGGCCTGGTACGGTGGCTTATGCCTGTAATCCTAGCACTTCGGGAGGCCGAGGTGTGTGGATCACCTGAGGTCAGGAGTTCAAGACCAGCCTGGCCATCATGGTGAAACCCCATCATTAAAAAAAAAAAAATTTTTTTTCTAAAGTATATTTAAAACAATATGAGAGACTGTGCATAGGTTATTTCACGTACTATGACATTTGACATCAAGGATTTCAACACCCGTGGATTTTGGTATCTGTGGAGGTCTTGGAACCAACCTGCTGGGGATGCCAAGGGACAATATGTACCTTATTCTTCTGCTCTACCTACATTCTTAATTTTGTCCATTGGCATTGAATTGAGCTACATCAGAACCACCTTGTGGCCTTTTTCTTTTCCCATTTTGTAGCAGTATAATATTCACCCAGAAAAGTGCACAGATCATAAACTTACACTTCCTTGAACTTCCACAAAATGAACACACCCTCATGAGCTTTTGAGTGCCACAGACCTGATTTTCTTTTTTCTTTTTCCTTTTTCTTTTGCGACAGAGTCTTGCTCTGCCACCAGGCTGAGTGCAGTGGCGTGATCCCGGCTTGCTGCAACCTCCGCCTCCTGGCTTCAAGTGATTCTCCTGCCTCACCCTCCCAAGTAGCTGGGATTACAGGCACGTGCCACCATGCCCAGCTAATTTTTGTATTTTTAGTAGAAGTGGGGGTTTCACCATGCTGGCCAGGCTGGTCTTGAACTCCTGACCTCATGATCTGCCCTCCTCGGCTTCCCAAAGTGCTGGGATTACAGGCGTGAGTCACTGCGCCTGGCCTCACAGACCTCACTTAGAAATTCTGCCAGTACCATCTGTGTAACCTTAGGAAAATTATTTAACTTTTTGGGGCCTCCATTTTCTCACCTGTCAAATGGGAAAGAAATAATAGCATTTCACAGGTGTTTTTAGGGAGTAAAAGCTAATACATATCATTTACCTGGCATTTTTCTTCCTTTCCTCTAATCCCAGGAGATCTTTTACAAACAGACACCCTCAAAGTGCATTAGATGTGTGGTAGTTGAATGTTTGTAATGTTAAATAACAGCTCATTTGTGTGTGGAAATGTAGTTAATAATGTGGACTATGGAAAACAAATGGCTAAAAGTTTCTCTACTTGCTACTTTGCTACAACTGATTTTTGACCATTCATCTCAGGGACTCATCTGAAAATGTTGATTAAAGTCGTAGATTAGTCTGGGAGTGGTGGCTCATGCCTGTAATACCAGCAGTTTGGAAAGCTGAGACTGGAGGATTGCTTTAGCCCAGGAGTTTGAGGCCAGCCTGCGCAACATAGTGAGACATTGTATCAAAAAATGAGTGAATGAGAATGAATGGGTGGGAGAAAGGAAAGGAAGGTAGGGAGGGAAAAGAAAAGAAAGAGAGGGAGGGTTCCGATTAAAACTAAAACTATAAGTAGTAGATTAAAAGTTCATTCCTGCTGGGCATAGTGGCTCACACCTGAGTCCCAGCACTTTGGGAGGCTGAGACGTGTGGATCGCCTGAGGTCAGGAAATTGAGACCAGCCTGGCCAACATGGTGAAACCCTGTCTCTACTAAAAATACAAAAATTAGCTGGGCATGGTGGTAGGCATCTGTAATTCCAGCTATTTAGGAGACTGAGGCAGGAGAATTGCTTGAACCTAGGAGGCAGATGTCGCACTGAGCTGAGATCACGCCACTGCACTCCAGCCTGGGCAACAGAACAAGACTCTATCTCAAAAAAAAAAAAAATAAAGATCCATGCTACTTATTTATACATGCCCTGCCTCATCCCAAAAAGGGATGATAGAAATACACATAGTAACTACAATAGTATTTATTTCTCCATGAGGTAAAATTTCATAGGAATCAAAATGTTAAACTTACAAGGACTCTAATGAGTCTATTAACCTCAGCCGGGCTGTTTTAAATAGTGTTATGAATTTCTGGGGACCTGATTGTAATCTTTTCCGATTCTGTTTATTTACTAAAAGTTTCTTTCATTATACCCCAGTTTTTTCATGTTGTTCTTATTATTATTGTTATTATTATTATTATTGAGACAAAGTCTTGCTTTGTTCTCCAGGCTGGAGTGCAGTGGTGTAATCTTGGTTCACTGCAACCTCCACTTCCCGGGTTTAAGAGATTCTTGTGCCTCAGCCTCCTGAGTAGCTAGGATTACAGGCACCTACCACCATGCCTGTCTAATTTTTGTATTTTTAGTGGAGATGGGGTTTCACCGTATTGGCCAGGCTGGTCTTGAACTCCAGACCTCAGGTGATCCACTCACCTTGTGCTGGGATTACAGGAATGAGCCACTGTGCCCAGCCTCATACTATTTGTTTTAACTGACACAGAAAAATTGTACATATTTATGGCATTCAGTGTGATATTTCCATTCATGTGTACAATGTACAATGATCAAATTATGGTGATTAGCATATCCATCACCTGTAGCGTTTATCATTTGTTTGCATTCGAAATCTGCTCTTTGAAAATATACAATAATTGTTGCTAATTCTAGTCACCTATAATGCTGTAGAATGCTGGGACTTACTCCTCCTGTCCAGCTAGCGTAACAGTGTAAAATAAATAAGTGGGTGAACTGAGGCTAAACCTTAAGATAAGGTTGATGCATAAAATGTGTATCCTGAGATCCAGATCATCTACTAGATCTGGTCTGCAGGGTTGACTTTCAGCTTCCTAAGAGCACTCAAAGCAAGGAGGGAAAATGATTAATGATACAATTTGGAAGGTCCTTATAATATGAAAACAAACTGGTTGTGCAGGAGAAACTCAGTTTTTTTCTTGGCCCCAAGACCTTCCTTACATGGGTCTTCACAAAGAGAATTTAATGTAAACTAGCAGGAGTCCCTGTAATCAATAAGAATATCTGATTTATTATACTGTGCCTCTGTGTAGACAGGTGACACAAACCCAGTGCTTCATTTAATAAAAACGGTTTGAAAAACGACGTAAAATAGATTAAATTCTATTTCTAATATTACAATGGTGTAATGAAAATTAACACAGACTGGGCCAGGCACTCTGGCTCACGCCTGTAATCCCAGCACTTTGGGAGGCTGAGGGGAGTGGATCACCTGAGGTCGGGAGCTCGAGACCAGCCTGGCCAACATGGTGAAACCCTGTCTGTACTAAAAATGCAAAAATTAGCTGGGCATGGTGGCAGCCACCTGTAATCTCAGCTACTCGGGAGGCTGAGGCAGGAGAATTGCTTAAACCTGGGAGGCAGAGGTTGCAGTTAGCTGAGACGTGCCATTGGACTCCAGCCTGAGTGACAGAGTGAAACTCCATCTAGAAAAAAGAAAATTAACACTGACTGGTTACCTGGAAAATTCATTTACCATGTGATAAATTCATTTACCAGTGATAAATTCATTTACAAAATTCTAAACCTACCAAGCAATGTCACGGCAAATGGAAATTCTATGTGTAGGCCAGATGGGGAAAGAAGCACTTCCTATAACTGTTCTAAAAAAAGACCCCAGGGAGGAAGTAGGGTCTTTAGGAAGTACTTAGGAAAAAGAGCTTAGTACATTAGGAGGCCAAGGCAGGAGGATAGATTGAGCCCAGGAGTTTGAGGCTGCAATGAGCCTAATTAAAAAAAAATTACACATAATAAAACAATTAGCCAAGCATAGTGGTGCATGCCTGTAGTCCCAGCTGCTCAGGAGGCTGAGGTAGGAGGATTGCTTAAGCCCGGGTGTTTGAGGCTACAGTGAGCCATGGCTGCACCACTGCACTCCAGCCTGGACAACGGTGTTTCAAAAAGAAACAAATAATCTTATTTAAGAAAATAAATAAATAACAAGTTTGGGGAGTTAGGAAAAATTTAAAATAAAAAAATAAAAGCCAGCCTGTAATTCCAGCACTTTGGGAGGCCGAGGTGGGTGGATCACTTGAGGTCAGTTCAAGACTAGCATAGCCAACATGGCAAAACCCTGTCTCAACAAAATACAAAAATTAGCCAGGTGTGGTAGTGGGTGCCTATAATCCCAGCCAGTTAGGAGGCTGAGGCAGGAGAATCTCTTGAACCCGGGAGGCGGAAATTGCAGTGAGCTGAGATTGCGCCACTTCACTCCAGCCTGGGTGACAGAGCGAAACTTTGTCTCAAAAAAAAAAAAAAAATGTTTGGGGCCATCAGTAATTTTAAGAGCCTAAGAGGGGCCACGTGCGGTGGCTCATGCCTGTAATGCCAAGCACTTTGGGAGGCCGAGGCAGGCAGATCACAAGATCAGGAGTTGGAGACCAGCCTGACCAACATGGTGAAACCCGTCTCTACTAAAAATACAAGGGTGTGATGGCACACGCCTGTAATCCCAGCTACTCGGGAGGCTGAGGCAAGAAAATTGCTTGAACCTGGGAGCGGAAAGTTGCAGCGAGCCAAGATCGTGCCACTGCACTCCAGCCTGAGCCACAGAGCAAGACACTGTCTCAAGGGAAAAAAAAAAAAAAGAAAGAAAAAGAGTGTAAGGGAATCCTGAGACCAAAAAGTTTGAGAACCTCTGTGTTAGGCATAGGTATCGTGTAATGAAAATTAACACAGACTGGGCCAGGCACTCTGGCTCACGCCTGTAATCCCAGCACTTTGGGAGGCTAAGGCGAATGGATCACCTGACATCAGGAGTTCAAGACTAGCCTGGCCAACATGGCGAAACCTTGTCTCTACTAAAAATACAAAACTTAGCCCAAAGGCCAGGTGCGGTGGCTCAAGCCTGTAATCCCAGCACTTTGGGAGGCCGAGGCGGGTGGATCACAAGGTCAAGAGATCGAGATCATCCTGGTCAACATGGTGAAACCCCATCTCTACTAAAACTACAAAAATTTAGCTGGACATGGTGGTGCATGCCTGTAATCCCAGCTACTCAGGAGGCTGAGGCAGGAGAATTGCCTGAACCCAGGAGGCGGAGGTTGCGGTGAGCCGAGATCGCGCCATTGCACTCCAGCCTGGGTAACAAGAGCGAAACTCCGTTCCAAAAAAAAAAAAAAAAAAAGACTTAGCCAATCAGTACGATATAGACTGTATTGGTACCATGCACTAATTATGCTACACAAAGCAGTTGTGGTTCCTAAGATCAAAGACATACTACTATGAACCACTAGATACACACTACAAATAAATACCCACAACTGTTCCAACCAGTATTGACATCTCTGTTTATTAATGTGTTCATAAAACAGATATTTATGCAGCACCAGGATTAGGGCTGTTTGATGAAACAGAGAAAGTCTTTGTGGAGCTTATTTATAATAAAAGTACATCACAAAATCAGAAAAGATCAATAGATACAGTTGGTATTTGTGACTCTGGAATTGGTAGAAAGAGAACCTCTGAGGGAACAAATCCTGTTCTTCACCATGGGCAAGGCACTGTGCTGAGTGCATGTGTGCATTATTTATATAGTAATCCTGTCTGGTGCTCAAGGTTGTATATCTTTATAGGTAAACAAATGGAAACCCAGAGACGCTAGATAATTTTTCTGGGTTGCCAGCTAATAAGAGATAGATAGAACCAGGATTTGCGCTTTTTTT
>NW_022437010.1:4288589-4375985 GCF_009761245.1 Sapajus apella | reverse complement strand
TACGATCTCAGCTCACTGCAACCTCTGCCTCCCGGGTTCAAGCAATTCTTCTGCCTCAGCCTCCCGAGTAGCTGGGATTACAGGCGCCCGCTGTTACGCCTGGCTAATTGTATTTTTAGTAGAGACAGGGTTTCACCATGTTGGCCAGGCTGGTCTCGAACTCCTGACCTCATGTTCTGCCTGCCTCGGCCTCCCAAAGTGCTGGGATGACAGGCATCAGACAGAGCGCCCGGCCAACTTGTGCATTTTTATAACACCCTTGTTCTAGGTAGCCTATTTTAAGAAAGCAAATTTCCCCTTTAACTCCCCACCATCCATTTTCGAGACAGGGACTGGCCTTGCCATACTTACCTATTGTAAGGTAACTTTTGGACCATGTTCTCACACAGGTGCAGAAACTTTCACATCCAGGTTGGGACTCTTCCACTGCAAAAGCAGCCAGGGACATCTACAAATCTGTTGTGCATACTGAGTGCACAAAGGGTGTGGTTGGGAATGGTGAAGAACCCAGTTAACTGGGAAAGCCCACCCACAGCGATGCTGACATGATACTGAATCCCAAGAAAATATCCATGGCAAGATCTGTATTCTTGCACCATCCTTGTGCCACAGCCAGTTAAGATTTCAGATTTTTTCTTTCATTGCCAGGGCAGATGATTATAAATTTTCTCCTAGAGGTGACCTCTCTGGACCTGTAAATGGCTTTAATTTGGACCTTTACAGGGATGGCAGGTTCAATCTAGGAGAAACTTTGGATTCAAAGCCAGCCAGTTTCCACTGCTTGGGGTTCTGTGGCACCTGCCACAGCAGATATTTCTGTTCCGACAGGAGCCTCCTCTGAGCTGTCTGGGCACCACCTTCTCTCCCCTCCCCACCCTCCCAGAGAACTTTCTCCATCAACCGCCAGAAAGACATTGTGACTTATGGCCATGCTTAGTGGTGATGGCTTTGTACCGAAAAACAGTACCATCCTGGAATCTTTCAGAAATCTGAGGAACTGGAAATAAGTCTCTTCTAAGTGGAGAGCATACACATACACACTCTTCGTTTTAGGATGGAATTAGACCCTCTGCTTGCCAGATTTTCGACTTCTACCCTGCCTTGACCCATATTGTTGTCGTTTGAAATACCCATTATTCATGCAGTGGATGAAGTATAAACTACCTGTTTATGCTGGTGATGGCTGAATATGCAGAAAGGAGCACCATTTGTCATATATATGAGTTCACGGCATTCTGTTTCCCCAGTTTCCTCTGGGTGGTTTCTTCTGTTGAAAAGCCCCTTACTTGAGCGGGCAGGGTGGCTCATTCCTGTAATCCCAGCACTTTGGGAGGCCAAATGAATCACCTGAGGTCAGGAGTTCGAGACCAGCCTGGCCAACATGGATAAACCCTGTCTATACTAAAAATACAAAAATTAGGCTGAGTGCAGTGACTCACGCCTATAATCCCAGCACTTTGGGAGGCTGAGGCAGGCAGATCACCTGAGGTCAGGAGTTCAAGATCAGCCTGGCTAATATGGTGAAGCCCCGTCTCTACTAAAAATACAAAAAAAAAATGGCTGAGTGTGGTGGCAGGCCCCTGTAATCTCAGCTACTTGGGAGGCTGAGGCAGAGAGAATCGCTTGAACCCAGGAGGCAGAGGTTGTAGTGAGCTGAGATTGTACCATTGCATTCCAGCCTGGACAATAGAGCGAGACTCGGGGAGTCTGAGGCAGGAGACTCGCTTGAACCCAGGAGGCAGGGGTTGCGGTGAGCCAAGATCATACCACTGCACTCCAGCCTGGGCAACAAGAGGGAAACTGCATCTCAAACAAAACAAAATTAAATTAAAATCACTATTTCAAGTAGGGATCAAGTCAGTCAGAAGTTCCCCTCAGTAGTGTGATTTCTGGGTGTTGGCAAATGGTACTTTTGTCATTTCATTGTCCACAGTGGGGACTCAGGATTGGCTCATTCTGGGACCTTGGGTGATTTAACCTCTCTGAACCTCTTTCTGTCGATGGGGGCAGACTATCTGCCTCGAAGGGCAATTGCAAGGGTTAAAGGAGGTCACATGGGCAAACCACTTGACTAAAAATTAAGTCAGGGCTCTCAGCACGTGTTAACTTTTATTTGTATCCAACTTCATAATCCAGATTTATTGAGAATCCAATGTTTTGTTGCCCTGCAATTCACTATAGATGGGTTGAGGAAACTGAAGGAGACCAGGTCTACAAGGGGTATCCTTAGCTGCTTGGAAGACAGAAGGGAAGGAGAACAGAGAGATAAGTAAAAGCAATGCTTCAAGCAACTTAATATGCTAGAGACCCGAGGCAGATGAAAAGCCCTGAGAGATGTAAGCCGGGAGGCTGGCTGAGTGGTTTGCTTCTAGCCTGCTGGCCTTGAAGGGGCTTTCCTGTGTTTCCCTGACTTCTTTCACTGCTGAAGAGGTTGCCCTCAAAGGCTGGAGCACTTGGCAGGGTTCCAGGGATCTGTACCAATGCCACGCCTCCTGATGACAGAGCAGAGGCTGGTGATACTAGCTCACAGCCCTGTGGCCTTGGCCTTGTCCTGCCTCTCTCTGACACACGCTAGCACCAGTGGATGCTTTTTGGTTTCACAGAGAAGACTGCTTAACTCTCAACTTTTGGGGTCAGGAGGTCTGAATCTTAGTCTCCGCTGTGCTTAGCTTTGCTGCTTTGAGTAGCTTTGGACCTTCAGCAAGTCACATCAGCTTTTGGAATCCCAATTTCCTTAAATGACTGTTAGACTTATTTAATAGATGGGCTCTGGGTCCTTCCCCCGCTGGCCTGTATGCATTTGAAGCCACCTCCCCAAGCCTCCTTCAAGGCAGCATCACCTGTCAGGGGCAGTACCTGAGGAACAGTCCCTATCAACCAGCACCTCTCAGACTCTGATCTGATTTTGAAAAATTGTAGTTTTGAGAGCCTGATGTCCACAACCATGACCAAGGTTGCTCAAATGACTCTGATGAGTTTCCAGCACACCCTACACCCTGGCTGCACCCACAGCGACCCCCTCAGCCCAGCCTTCCTCAGCTTCCACCTGCACGCCTGCTCCTCTTCCCCTGCACCTTCTGAGCATTAAAGGCACGTTCTTAATGAATCTTTCACTTTCGGTGTGTTCTTCCTGAATGAGTCGTAACTTCCATTTTTTTTCTAGCTTCGCTCTCTGATCTCAAGGGCCACATCTAACAGAATTCACATGTTTAATATAAAAAAAAAAAAAGAGCAGGAGGTTTCCACGTCCCTTTCTCTATTAATCAAAACAACTTCAGTTTAAATTGAATGTCCCACACAGATTCCTTTAGAAGACTAGAGGTGTTTATTAGAAAGTGAAAGTAGTTGATAATCCTTTTTTTAAATATGAGGGGGAAAAAACCTGGCAAATAATTTAAACCTTTTTCCCCTGGTAACTTAGAAAAAATAAATGAAAGTGCTTGAATGTTGTCACCTTTTCTTTTACCCTCCTTTTGCCCGCAATAAAGATGTCATAGAAGCTTTTCCATTCCACACTCCTGCTGGACTCCTTAGGTCGGAGAAATAATTGGCTTTTCCTTGAGAGAAGGGTAGTGACAGACTGTGTCTGAGCTATTCTCTTGCAAATCCCCGAGGGTCCTGAATAACAGTCTGTCTAGCTTCCAGTCTGCGACTCTTCTCGCTTTTCTTTGAACAAGGGCAGTAAGTTGCTCTTTTTCTGCCCAGCTCTGGCACTGAAAAAATCCGGTAGGTGGCCAAAGAGCCTTTAGAAGACTAAAGGCAGCTTCAGAGAGCCATTGGACCACACTTTCAAAAGAAAAGTGTGCTTGTATCTTTGTATTGCAAACAATGCTGGGGGAGCTGAATGGTGCTTCAGACCTCGGGCTTAAAGACAGGTGACTTATTTAGGCCCCTTACAAATGGGCATGTTTGACTATAGCTAAATTGAGTTCTCAAAATAATCCCTGAAACTGGAGCTCAGACTGTTGAAGCAAGTACTCAGGGCAGACCTCTCAGGCGAACCTCATTTTCACCTTTCATTTATGACATGGTGTCACAGCTCCACAGAAAAGCCCCTCAAGTGTTCTCTGTGGAGCAGGAAAGAACTCTGTCTGCACCAGATGAGCCAAACCCCTGGAGTTCCATGGGCTGAGAACTTTGCCCTTCATAAATTACTTTTGTGAAAAGTTCTAAGTTGAGGAGGTGGCAATAAAGAAATTGCTCTGCGTTGTTTTATGGTTCCAGTGTTCGGTTTCCTGTGGCTTCCCCTGGTCTTTGGTTTCAGTCATGAGAAGAAGCCTTAGAAGCAGGTATCACCCTGCTCTCAGCTAGGTATGTAGACGTGGCTGCAGTGCTGAGGACATCCCGTTTGCCCAGCCACAGCTCTGTGCTGTATCACTGGGGTATTTTGAGTGCAAGGTGCATCTTTGAATAAAATACTACATGTAACTGTGCCTTCAGCAGCCATGTGGCAATTTAAAAAAAAATTGTGGTAAAATATAAATTACATACAAATTGAGCATCTTAACAATTTTTAAGTAGACGGTTCAGTGGCATTAAGTATATGCACAGTGTGATACAACCATCATCATAGCCATTCATTTCCAGAACTTTCTCAGCTTCCCAAACTGAAACTCTGTACCTATTAAACACAAACTCTGCATTCCTCCACCCCAGCCACTGGCAGCTGCCATTCTGCTTCCTGTCTTGTTGAATTGGAGTACTCTGGATACATCATATAATCATACAGTGTTTTTCCTCTTGTGACTGGCTTATTTCACTGAGCTAATGTCTGCATGGTTCATCCACTTGTAGCATGTGTCAGAATTGCCCTTCTTTTTAGGGATGAATAATACTGTATTTTATGGGGAGGCCACATTTTTTTGTTCATCCATTCATGTGTTGATAGACACTTGAGTTGCTTCTGCCTTTCGGCTCTTGTGAATAGTGCTGCTATGAACATGGGTGCACAGATGTCTCTTCAAGTCCCTGCTTTCAGTTCTTTGTGGCATATGTCTCGAAGTGGAAATGCTGAATCATATGGCAATTCTATTTTTAATTTTCGAAGACCTGCCATATTTTCCATAGAGGATATACCATGTTACAATCTCAGCAGCAGTGCCTAAAGGTTCCTATTTCTCCAGAGCCTTGCTAACACTTGCTCTTTTCTGTTTTGGTTTTTTATAATAGGCACCTGATAGGTGTGAGATGGGGTCTCATTTGGCCTTTCTTGCATGCTGCTATACTCTTTTATTATAGATTTATAAGAGTTTTAATATCTAGCACTCCTTCCTATAGTTCTTTAGCAAAATTTTATTTGCTGTTCTCATCTGTTTTTCTCAGATGCACTCGGGAATTATTTTGTTATATTTCTCCCTGTATCAAATATTGTACAGTTGTATTATCCTGTTAGGGTTTTGATTGGAGTTGCATTTAAGATATATATCAATGTAGAATGAACATCTTAAAAATAAAATGTAGGTCTTCCTATCTCAATCTTCCTTCATCTCTCTTCTTATATGTCTGTCTGGGTTTTGTTTGTTTGTTTGTTTTCGTTTTTGTTTTAGACACAGTTTTGCTCTCGTTGCCCAGGCTGAAGTGTAGCGCAATGGCACGATCCTGGCTCACAGCAACTTCCGCCTCCGTGGTTCAAGCAATTCTCCCACCTCAGCCTCCCGAGTAGCTGGAATTACAGGCAGGCACCATGATACCTGGATAATTTTTTTGTATTTTGTATTTTTATAGGTTTCTCCATGTTGGTCAGGCTGGTTTAGAGCTCCCTACCTCAGATGATCCGCCCACCTCAGCCTCCCAAAGTGCTGGGATTACAGGTGTGAGGCACTGCACCTGACTTGTTTTTTCATTTATTGGTTGTAGACAAACCTTCCTGAATTTATTGTTTTATGAATGACATATTAGCATTGTATTTTTGTGATGGTATTGCCTTCATATAGGAGTATGTGTGTGTCTATGAGTGTGTGTTGTAACCATCTACTTTACAGAACAAAGCAATAAGATATTCAAAAGAACACAGTCTTTGTAGTCAGTTAGACTTGGGTTCAAATCCCAGCTCTGCTTCTTACCAGATACATGACACTAAGAAAATTTCAGTGTGGTGTTTTACATAAAGGAATTGAATAAATGATGATGACTACAGTTAGATTTCTCTTTAAATAATTTCCATTAATTGCCTTGGATTTTCTAGTTACACAATGATATCATCTGTAATTAATGATAATATTAACTTTTTCTTTCCAATATTTAAATCTCTCACATCTGTTTCATGTCATATTATATTCACCAGAAAAACTTGTGGAACAATACTGTACAATTATGTGAACATATTCATTCTAGGGGATTTTTTTTCTGATTTTAAAAGGAATGCCTCTAACTTTTTACCATGAAGTATAATGTTGACTATAGCTTGAAATTGATACTTTTTATAGGTTGGAGAAGTATATTTCAGTTCTTACTTTTTAAGTGTTTTTAAATTAGAAATCAGTTATCTTAGAAGATTTATACAGTATAACAACTTTATAAATTAAAATATTAATGTTACTTAAGAAGAAAGAGATGAAGGATCAATCCTATCCTGTTTGTTTGTTTGTTTGTTTAAATAGAGACGGGATTTCACCATGTTGGCCAGACTGGTCTCAAACTCCTGACCTCAAGCAATCCACCTGCCTCGGCCTCCCAAAGTGCTGGAATTATAGGCGTGAGCCACCGCACCCAGCCTGTTTATTTTTTTTGTCACTGACTTGAGGCTCATGAGTGAAGCACTTTTTTTTTCTTTTTAAACTGTTCATTCTGAAGTGGATTTGTTTGTGTGTGTGTGTGTGTGTGCGCGCGCGCGCTCATGCACTTTCAGACCCTCATGAATGTTTTCTTCATATGTGAAGTTTTTTTAGGGATATGAATACTGAAAGGAAATTAATATAATTTGCCTAGGGGTGGGTTTTAGGTGACATCTTCCTTTTACTAGCCGAATCACCAGTTTCTTTCTGTTATAGAAATCAGTACCTTACTTTTATATCTGGCTTGGGTCCTACAGGCACGTTTTTATCTTTGATTCCCATGTATAATGCAACCATGGAACATTTACGTTTTAAGTCAGGGGAAGTCCAATCTTTTGGCTTCCCTGAGCCACCTCAGAAGATGAAGAATTGTCTTGGGCCACACATAAAATACACTAACCCTAACGATAACTGATGAGCTTTAAAAAAAAAATGCAAAAAAAATCTTATAATGTTTTAAGAAAGTTTACGAATTTGGTTAGATTTTTGTTTTTTTATTTTTTGTTTTTGAGACGGAGTCTTGCCCTGTCACTGAGACTGGAGTACAGTGGCATGATCTCGGCTCACTGCAACCTCTGCCTCCCAGGTTCAAGTGATTCTTCTGCCTCAGCCTTCCAAGTAGCTGGGATTACAGGCATCCGCCACCATGCCCTGCTAACTTTTGTATTTTTGGTAGAGATGGGGTTTTGCCATGTTGGCCAGGCTCCTGAACTCCTGACCTGAAGTGATCTGCCCACCTCAGTCTCCCCAAATGCTGGGATTATAGGTGTGAGACACCGTGCCCAGCTAAGTTTACGAATTCATGTTGTACTACATTCAAAGCCGTCCTAGGCCTTATGTTGCCTGCAGGCCACAGATTGGATCTGTTTGTTTTAAGTAATTCTATAATCTTAAACTAGTCATTCTTCTGGTTAAAGTTTATTAATATTTTAATAACTATTTTATTGATATAAAAGTAATATATTAGCAGGGTATAGTGGTGTACACCTGTAATCCTAGCACTTTGGAGGCCAAAGCAGGTGAATTGCTTGAACCCAGTTCAAAACTAGCCTGGGTAACATGGCGAAACTCTGTCTATTCAAACAATACAAAAATCAGCCAGGGCCAGGAGCAGTGGCTCATGCCTGTAATCCCAGCACTTCCAGAGGCCGAGGTGGGCAGATCATCTGAGGTTAGGATATCAAGACGAGCCTGACCAACATAGTGAAACCTCGTTTCTACTAAAAATACAAAAATTATCTGGGTGTGGTGGCAGGCACCTGTAATCCCAGCTACTCAAGAGGCTGAAGCAGGAGAATAACTTGAACCCAAAAGTCAGAGGTTGCTGTAAATTGAGATTGCACCACTGCACTCCAGCCTGGGTGACAGAGGGAGACTCAGTCTTAAAATAAAATAGCCGGGCGCGGTGGCTCAAGCCTGTAATCCCAGCACTTTGGGAGGCCGAGGCGGGTGGATCACGAGGTCAAGAGATCGAGGCCATCCTGGTCAACATGGTGAAACCCCGTCTCTACTAAAAAACTACAAAAAATTAGCTGGGCATGGTGGCACGTGCCTGTAATCCCAGCTACTCAGGAGGCTGAGGCAGGAGAATTGCCTGAACCCAGGAGGCGGAGGTTGCGGTGAGCCGAGATCGCGCCATTGCACTCCAGCCTGGGTAACAAGAGCGAAACTCCGTATCAAAAAAAAAAATAATAATAAAATAAAATAAAATAAAATAAAATCATATAAATATCACATACAGTTTTGTAAAATGCTTTTATTCTCTTACTGTATTTTGAAAATTTCCAGTTTCAAATAGCCTTACACTTCATGATTGTTAATGGTTAGCATGTCATTTCATCATGTGGATACATTTAAATTTATGTACCGGCTGGACGTGGTGGCTCACGTCTATAATCCCAGCACTTTGGGAGGTCGAGGTGGGTGGATTACCTGAGGTCAGGAGTTCGAGACTAGTCTGGACAACATGGTGAAACCCATCTCTACTAATAATACAAAAAAATTAGCTGGGCACTGTGGTGCACGCCTGTAATCTCAGGTATTTGGGAGGCTGAGGCAGGAGAATCACTTGAACCCGGAAGGCAGAGGTTGCAGTGAGCCCACATCGCGCCATTGCACTCCAGCCTGGGAGCGAAACTCTGCCTCAAAAAAAAAAATTATGTACCAGAACTCTGTTAGTAGACATTTAGCTTGTTTCCAGTTTTTCACGATGGCAAATCATCTAATGACAATTGTTTTTACAGAAATAGTATGTATCTCCTTAAAATGGTTTCTAGAATTTTTTTTCTTAGAAGTTGAGTGGCTGGCTGAGTTTTACATTTTAAAGAATGTAATCCAGGCCAGGCGCAGTGGCTGACACCTGTAATCCCAGCACTTCGGGAAGCCGAGGCAGGCGGATCACCTGAAGTCAGGAGTTTGAGACCAACCTGGCCAACATGGAGAAACCCCGTCTCTACTAAAAATACAAAATTAGCCAGGTGTGGTGGTGCATGCCTGTAATCCCAGCTACTCCGGAGGCTGAAGCAAGAGAATCACTTGAACCTGGGAGGCAGAGGTTGCAGTGAGCCAAGATTGGGCCATTGCACTCCAGCCTGGGCAACAAGAGCGAAACTCTGTCGCAAAAAAAAAAAAAAAAAAAAAAAAAAAAAGAATGTAATCCTGGCTGGACATGGTGGCTCATGCCTGTAATCCCAGCACATTTGGGAGACCGAGGTGGATGGATCATTCGAGGTCAGGAGTTCAAGACCAGCCTGGCCAATATGGTGAAACCCCATCTCTATTAAATATACAAAAACTAGCCCAGAGTGGTGGGCACCTGTAATTCTAGCTGCTCCAGAGGCTGAAGTCACAAGAATGGCTAAAACCAGGGAGACTGAGGTTGCAGTAAGCTGAGATTGCTCCATTGCCCTCCGGCCTGGGTGACAGAGTGAGACTCTGTCTCAAAAAAAAAAAAAAAAAAAAAAAGTAATCCTTAAATTTCCAAGTTTTTGTTCAGAGCAATTGAAAATGGTATCATTTCCACAACAATGTATGTGTATTAAGTATTTGCATTATCTTCAGCTTCACTAAAACTAGATATTCAGATTTTAAAATATTGTTTGCCAATTTGATAGCAGAAAAAAATCTTACTGCCGGTTGTAATTTGCATTTATTTTATTACTATTGAGATTGAACATTAAAAACGTGTTTCTTTAGTATGTATACATCTTCTTTTATAAATTGTTCCTTCTCATACTTTTTCCCTTTTGCAATTGAGGTGTTCTTTTTCATGTTGATTTGTAAGAGCCAGTACAGCATAATAATTAAGATCAAAAGCATGGAACTCAGAAAGTTCTATGTTCAAATCTCTGTTCTGCTACTTATTAGCGATGAGACCCTGGCACGTTACTTCATAGCCATTTGGTGTCTGCTTCTCTATTTTAAAAGTGGAGTTAGGCTGGGTGTGGTGGCTCATGCCTGGAATCCCAGCAGTTTGGGAGGCCAAGGCAGGGGAATCACCTGAGATCAGGAGTTCAAGACCAGCCTGGCCAACATGGTGAAACCCCATCTCTACTAAAAATACAAAAATTATCGAGGTGTGGTGGCACACACCTGTAATCCCAGCTACTCAGGAGGCTGAAGCAGGAGAATCACTTGGACCCAGGAGGTGGAGGTTGCAGTGAGCTGAAATCGTGCCACTGCACTCCAGCCTGGGCAACAGAGTAAGACACCATCTAAAAAAAAAAAAAAAAAAAAAAAAAAGTGGAACTAATTGTACCTCCCTTATAGGATTATGATGAGATATTGTATGCCAAGTGCTTAGCATGTCTTATACCCAACAACGAATCAGTAAAGTGAAGCTTTTCTTATATTGAGGCTCTTAATTAATTCTGTCTGTACCTATGTTTTTTTCCCTAGCTTGAATTCCCTAAATTGAATTTCCATTTCAATTTAACCTAGAGTAGTATATATATAAATATGTAAATGAAAATACACACCTTTTCCTTTGTGTTTTATTTCTTTTTTCCTTAAAAATCCTTCCATACCCTCAAAGATCAGATAAATATTTACCCACTTTTCTTCTGGTTCTTTAATCATTTCGTATTTTACATTTAACTCTTTTTTTTTTGTTTTTGAGTTGGAATCTAGCTCCCATCCCTCAGGCTATAATGCAGGGGCACTATCTTGGCTCACTGCAATCTCCACCTCCCAGGTTCAAGTGATTCTCCTTCCTCAGCCTCTCAAGTAGCTGGGATTACAGGCTTGCATCACCACGCCCAGCTAATTTTTGTATTTTTAGTAGAGACAGGGTTTCACCATGTTGGCCAGGCTGGTCTCAAACACCTGACCTCAGGTGATCCACCCACCTCGGCCTCCCAAAGTGCTGGGATTACAGGCGTGAGCCACCTTGCCTGGCCACATTTAACTCTTTAATCCATTTGGAATAAGTGTTTTGTTTTTGTTTGTTGGTTTGTTTTGTTTTTGAGAGAGGGTCTGGCTCTGTTTACCAGACTGGAATGCAATGGCACAATCTCAGCTCACTGCAATCTCTGTCTCCTGGGCTTAAGCCATTCTTCCAACTCAGCCTACTGAGTAGCTGGAACTACAGGCATACGACACCATATCTGGCTAATTATTATTATTATTATTTTGAGATGGAGTCTTGCTGTGATGTCGAGGCTGGAGTGCAATGGTGCAATCTCAGCTAACTGCAATCTTGAGAATCACTTGAACCTGGGGGGCAGAGGTTGCAGTGAGCTGAGATCACGCCACTGTACCCCAGCCTGAGTAACAGAGTGAGACTTGGTCTCAAAAAAAAAAAAAAAAAAAGAAAAAAAAGGCAATTTGCAATTTGATGTAATCTTAACACTTATTGGCTTAAGGTACATGTATTTGATTGCAAAATATAACTATTAAGCACTTCATTTTCTTTTTCTTCCCTTTTTTTTCCTTTGTATAAATGTAGGGGGTACATACAAGTGCAGTTTTGATATGTGGATATATTGCATAATGGTGAACTCTGATAGTATACATTGTATCCATTAAAGAATTTCTCATTTCTCTCTCCCCACCCACCCTTCTGGGTCTCTGGTATCTATTATTCCACATTTTACATTTGTGTGTACACATTATTTAGCTCCCGTTTATAAGTAAGAACAAAACATCTCATTTATTTTATTATTTTACTGGTAGCTCCAGCAGAAAAAACATCTAACTTTAAAATATATAATATGAAAGGCCGGGTGTAGTGTGGTTCATGCCTATAATCCTCACACTTTTAGAGGCCAAGTGGGAGGATCACTGAAGGCTAGGAGTTGGAGATCAGCCTTGGCCACACAGCAAGACCCCTTCTTGATAAAAAAATTAAAAAATTAGCCAGGTGTAGTGGTGCATGCCTGTATTTCTAGCTACTTAGGAGACTGAGGCAGAAGGATCACTTGAGTCTCTCTCTCTCTCTCTCTCTATATATATATATATATAGAGAGAGAGAGAGAGAGAGAGAGTCTCGCTCTTGTCACCAGGCTTGAATGCAGTGGCATGATCTCGGCTCACTGCAGCCTCCACCTCCCAGGTTCAAGTGATTTTCCTTCCTCAGCCTCCCAAGTAGCTGGGACTACAACAGGTGTATGCCACCACACCCAGCTAATTTTTTTTGTATTTTTAGTAGAGATGGGGTTTCAACATGTTGGTCAGGCTGGTCTCAAACTCCTGACCTCAGGTGATCCACCTGCCTTGGCCTCCCAAAGTGCTGAAATTACAGGTGTAAGCCATCGCGCCCGGCCACAAATATATTTTGCATATATATGTATATATTATATGTGTGCATGTTACACATGTATATCTTTCACATGCATACGTATTTTATATATATGTATTATGTATATACAAGGTGTATGTATTTGTATATACATATAGTATATATATAATTATGTACATAGTATACATATACATATCATATATATACTAGAAAAGTATATGTATAATACTTTGGAGTTTTTTTGTTTGTTTTCTTGAGATGGAGTCTCCCTCTGTCAACCGGCTGGAGTGCAGTGGCTCAATCTCGGCTCACTGCAACTTCCGCCTCCTGGGTTCAAGTGATGCTCCTCCCTCAGTCTCCTGAGTAGCTGGGACTACAGGAGTCCACCACTACACCCAGCTAATTTTTGTTGGCTAGGATGGTCTTGATCTCTTGATCTCATGATCCACCCATCTTGGCCTCCCAAAGTGCTGGAATTATAGACATGATCCACTGTGCCTGCCCCGGCCTTAAAATACTTTGTATACTCTATATACTATAAAAAGTATAGATACAATACTATGTATACTATATATACATCATGCCTGGCCAAACAGCTGAGATTTTATTTCTTCACAGTTCTGGGGGCTGGAAGTCCAAGATCAAGGTGCGGGCAGGGTTGTCCATCTCCTGAGGCATCTCCTTGGCTTGCAGATGGCTGTCTTCTGTGCCTTCATGTGGTCTTCCCTCATTTTTGTATCTGTGTCCTCATCTCCTCTTCTGATAAGGACACCAGTCACATTGGATCAGGGCCCACCCTAAAGACTTCATTTTACCTTAATCTTCTCTTTAAAAGCCCTTTCTTGGCTGGGCAAGGTGGCTCACACCTATAATCCCAGCACTTTGGGAGGCCGAGGCAGGTGGGTCACGAGGTCAGGAGTTAGAGATAAGCCTGGCCAACATGGTGAAACCCTGTCTCTACTAAAAATAAAAAAATTAGTTGGGCGTGGTGGCGCACCTCTGTAATCCCAGCTACTTGGGAGGCTGAGGCGAGATAATCGCTTGAACCTGGGAGGTGGAGGTTTCAGTGAGCTGAGATCATGCCACTGCAATCCAGCCTGGGCAACTGAGTGAGACTCCATCTCAATAAATAAATAAATAAAGGCTCTCTCTCTAAATACTGTCACTTTCTGAGGTCCTGTGGTTTAGCGCTTCAACATATGGATTTTGGGGGACGCTTCAGCCCATCACACGTACCGTGAAGCTGGGATAATCTGTTGATACCTGCCTCTTCTCCTCTTCTGATCTCTAAGACACACCTTCACAAAAGCCTAAGTGACTGCTCAATACTTTTCCTCTAACCCTGTCTTATTCCTCATTTTCAGTGACAGGACCATCTCTGTCAAGGACCAAGCCCTATTCTGGCTTCATATCTGCTCCACCTCCTCAGCCCAGTGATTGGGATTTCTGCTCCATCTTAGAGTCATTGGGGCATGCCCCCCAAGGGCTCTAACCGTGCGTCTCCCACCCTCACCCCTCCTGCTTTCCCTGCACCCGTTTCACTGCCCACCCTGCAGCCATCCCTCCAGCCACTAGGCCTACCTCCTACCACATCTTCAGGCCCCTTGACCTCTCCCAGATCTCAAGGTCTCAGCCCCTTCCCGCCTCGTCCTCCTGGCTCCATTTGGACCTGGGCATGTCCATGTTGGCACCCAATCACATCCAGATGCCTCTGGATGCCTTCTCTGTCCCTTCTGGACACTTATGTGTCTGCCTTGCTGATTTGAATTTCCAGCTGCCAGTCATTATTCCCACTGTAAGTTTCCTCCCCTCTGTGGTGCCCATAGCATTGGAAGGAAGCTGAAACAGCTGGTCTTCCACCACCAGTTCCTGCCTTCTTCACTCCTTACGCTCAGCCCCAGGCCCCGCCTGTGCTCTCCTCAATGCTGCCCTACACAGTCAAGGCCAGCAGATACCAGCTCCCACAACTTGTCTTTTCCCACTAATATTTCTCAGTGTGTTCCTACTATTCTTTCCCCCTTCTCTTTCATCTTAGAAGATGAAGTATCCCTGCTTTCCTTCCTAGGCTGATCTGCCTTTCCTCCTGTGCCGTAGACTCTCAACTCCCTTCCAGCGTTGTTTCATACATCTCTATATGCTCCTTCTCTGGGTCTGCATTCCTTTCCTGTTGACATACATTGTCCGGGTGGTTTACTCATTTTAAAATCCCTTCTCCACATTCTGATACTCACAGAGATTTTTCTAATTTTTTTTTTTTTTAAGAAATGGGGTCTTGCACGTGGCTGCCCAGGCTGGTCTTCGACTCCTGGGCTCAGGGATCCTTCGGCCTCAGCTTCCTGAGTAGCTGGGATTATAGGTGTGCACCACCACACCCAGCTCCTAGAGATAATTTCCAAGGCACTGGATCAGAGCTTCTCAACCCCAACACTCTTGACCTTTGCAACCAGATAATTCTTTGCTGTGGAGGGCTTTCCCTGTGCAGCGCAGCGTGTTAAGCAGCATCCTGGCCTCCACTCACTAAATGCCAGCTGCACACTTCCCCCAGCTTGTGACAGCAAAAACTGTCTCCAGACGTTGCTAAACATACCCTAGGGGTCAGAATCACCTGGTCGAGAACCACTGGTGTAGACGCTGAAAATGTGACTCTACTGTGCTAGCTCATCTTTAGCCTTGCTATGCTAGGTATATTGGAATTTACAAAATCCCCAGCTACAGCTTCAGAATTTATTCTGCACAGATGGAACATAATACTTGGAGAACAGAAAGAGATTTGTACTTTATCTTCATGTGAGGGAGGGGTGATTATAAACCAAATTAGCAATACTTAAAAATGTGTACTCACTCATCCTTCTAATTAATCCTTGTAAAACAACTGCACAGACAACAATGGCCCTCCTGCACAACTCCAATCAAGAGGGTTTTATTGAGATTAGCCAAGACAATCAAGTAGTTTTTTTGTTTTGGTTTGTATTTTTTGAGACCGTGACAATAAAAGAGTGTGGGCTCAAGGGCCAGGCTGTCTGGTTGCATCTCAGTGCTACCCCTTCCCAGCTGGGAGGTGTTGGGCAGCTGAGGAATCTCTCTGCTTCAGTTTCGTCAACTGCAAAATGGGGATGGTAATGGCACCCACCTGAGGGTGGAGGCCATAGAGCCAGACTATGCAGGGGAGGCCCTGGAGCAGGGCCTGGGCAGAGTCAGCCCTTCAAAAAATGCTAACTGCTCATGGTCGTTGCTATTGTTATTTTTCTTTATTTCCCTTCCTTTCTCACCTAACTTTACACCGGACTGAGCACTGGAGCACCAAGCCTTCACTTCCTCTTCTTCTACTCAGTGTTTAACCCCTTGCTTTCTGGCCCCTGCCTTCCATACTCACATGAACTCACTTTCTCAGCTCTCAGCCTTTGTTTCTGCCCTTGCCTTGGTTTCTCTTCGTTTGTTTGCTTTTTGCATAAGTTTAAGGGGTATAGGTGCAGTTTGGGTGCATGGATATATTGCACAGTGGCGAAGCGTGGACTTTTAGTGTAACCATCACCTGCAAGATGTACACTGTACCATTAAGTAACTTCTCATCTCTTACCCCCTGCCACCCTCTCACTCCTCCAAGTCTCCAATGTTTATTATCCCACATTCTGTGTGGTTTCTGTTTTAACACTGTGGGCCACCTTTTTCCTTAGCTGTTCTGCTTCTTTAGAGGCAAAGGAGAAGGAGCTCTTATCACCCCCTCTTCTTTTTCCACTGAAATGCAGGCATTTCCTTGGGTCCTGCCCTAGCCTTTGATTGTCCATGGTCTCTGTACTTAGATGTGTCTCCAGGCCTCCCACCTGAGTTCCCCTCCTCTCCAGTTCCGCAAATAGCACCCCTCTCCATGACTCATGCCACTGGTGAATGGACTCACCCTCCGTTCAGTTATCCAAGGCCAGGCCCAGAGAATCGGCCTTCTTAACCCCAGGACTTCTCACTCCACAGCCAACAGGGACCAAGCCTTGTGGATCTGTTCCCTGACATCTCCTGCCTCTGGTCCTTGCCGCACTGCCATGGGTTATGCTAACCGCTGCGGCAGCTTCGTCTCTTTTGTTGCCAAACACCTTGGTCAGTGCTCCAGACGGATTGTTTCCTTTTCTCTCATATTCAGTTGGTCAAGTTCTGTTGATTCTATGGCCTAATTATGTCCCAGATGAACCCATTCCTCTCCACCCCCACAGCCAGTGCCTCCCTCGGACCTTATTCTTGCTTAACTAAACTCTTCTATTACTATTAATTCCTAACTCCCCCTCCTGCTTTGTCCTGCCATCCTGCAGACCATCCTCCATGGTACCCTCCTCCGTGAGCCCTTTCCCGGCCTCACCGCTGGATAACGTCCAAGTCTGCTGTGCGCAGCGCTCTTGGTGATCTGGCCCACTGGCCGCTCCTGCAGCCCCTTCTCTGGCTGCCTCCCCTCCTCCCGCCGCTGCTCCAGCTCCAGAGGGAAGTATTTGCAGTTCAGGAAACTGACCTTGTTTTACGCCTCCATGCCCTTGTGCTTGCAGCTCCCTGCCCCCTCTGGCTTGAGTGCCCTGTCCCCTCCTCTCTCCCTGGGGACACCTACACAGCCGTGAGACTTCATCCAAGCAGCCTTCTCCAACATCCACACCTTTTATCTTCATGATTCTCTTCCACAGCCTAGCACTCAGTATCACCTACTCTGTCACCTACCTCAAATGGGCTCCACTCCTCCCTGACTTTCTCAGTTTTGTCCTTGTCTCAGCTACCTAGCTAAGACCCAGGCATCATCTTGGCCCTGACTTCTGCACCTCATCTCCATCCCTTGTTCCCCGCCAGAGGAAGAACTGTTCTGTCAGTTCTTCCTCTGAAGTGCTTCTTGATCTCCTCTACCCTCACCCTGGTTCAGGCCCTTGGTACCCAAGCTTTTCCATGAGCAATATTCAGAATTCTCCATGGGACAGCCTCAGCTTATTTACCTTTTAGTCTCATCACCTATCCCTGTAAATATTATATCCAGTCAAGCTATAATCCTTACTGGTCTCAGAATGGGACCCATAATTTGTTACAATTGTGCCCTTGCATCTGCTGCTGTTTTTAATTCCTAGTCTTCATCTACTGAATTTCTAGCCATTCTCCATGGCCCAAATCCATTACTTTCTCTTCCATGAAGCTTTTCCTGATCATTCTTCCTAGAAGTGATCTTGGCTGGGCATGGTGGCTCACACCTGAAATCTCAGCACTTAGGGAGGCCAAGGCGAGTGGATAAACTGAGGTCAGGAGTTTAAGACCAACCTGGTGAAACCCCGTCTCTATAAAAATACAAAAATTATCCGGGCATGATGGTGGGTGCCTGTAATTCAGGCTACTCAGGAGGCTTGAGGTAGAATCGCTTGAACCCAGGAGGTGGAGGTTGCAGTAAGCTGAGATCGTACCACTCCACTCCAGCCTGGGCAACAGAGCAAGACCATGTCTCAAAAAAAAGTGATCTTGGCGGGGCATGGCGGCTCACACCTGTAATCTAGCACTTTGGGAGGCCAAGGTGGGAGTATCACTTGAGGTCAGGAGTTCAAGACCAGCTTGGCCAACATAGTGAAACCTCATCTCTACTAAAAATACAAAAATTAGTCGGGCATGGTGGTAGGCACCGGTAATCCCAGCTACTTAGGAGGCTGAGGCAGGAGAATTGCTTGAACCTGGGAGGCAGAGGTTGTAGTGAGCTGAGATCGCGCCATTGCAGTCCAGCCTGGGCAACAGAGTGAGACTACATACCAAAAAAAAAAAGTGATTTCTTTGCTCTGAGCTCCTGGATTTTGTATGTATCTAATTTTTTAAATATGTTTGACTACGTCTCACAAAAAAAGTGGTATCTTTAAAAAGTGGTATCTTTGCTCTGAACTGAATTTTTATGCATTTAATTTTTTTTTAAGATGAAGTTTCACCATGTTGGTCAGGCTGGTCTTGAACTCCCGACCTCAGGTGATCCGCCCGCCTTGGCCTCCAAAGTGCTTGGATTACAGGTGTGAGCCACTACGCCCGACCATTTTGTTTTGTTTTTGAGACGGAGTTTCACTCTTGTTGCCCAGGCTGGAGTGTAATGGCATGATCTCGGCTCACTACAACCTCCGCCTCCCGGGTTCAACTGATTCTTCTGCCTCAGCCTCCGGAGTAGCTGGGATTACAGGCATGCACCACCATACCTGGCTAATGATTGTATTTTTAGTGGGACGGGGGTTTCACCATGTTGGCCAGGATGATCTTGGTCTCTTGACCTTGTGAGCTGCCTGCCTTGGCCTCCCAAAGTGCTGGGATTATAGGTGTGAGCCATTGCACCTGGCCTAATGTTTTTTATTATATGCTGTTTTGCATTTCATGATTATATCATCAGGATGCAGAGATTAGATTGCAAGCTATTTTAAGGCACAGATTATAAATTACCCACTTTTGTATTAGTTCCCCACTATAGAACCTGGCACAATTCCATATATATATATACATCTCTGCTTTATTGGGATATAACTCACATACCATACAATTCACCCATTTACAATGTACAATTCAATGGATTTTCAGTATATTTAGAGTTGTGCCCCCAACCACAATAAATTTTAGAACATTTTTATTTTAATTAATTTGAATTTTTTTGAGACAGGGTCTCACTCTGTTGACCAGTCTGAAATCCAGAGGCACACGCATGGCTCACTGTACCCTTGACCTACCAGGCTCAAGTGATTCTCCTGCCTCAGACTCCTAAGCAGCTGGGACTATAAGCATGTGACGCCATGTTTGGCTAAGTTTTAAATTTTTTTTGACGGAGTCTTGCCTGTCGCCCAGGCTGGAGTGCAATGGTCCAATCGATGTCAGCTCACTGCAACCTCTGCCTCCTGGGTTCAAGCTACTCTCCTGCCTCAGTCTCCCTAGTAGCTGGGATTACAGGCATCTGCCACCACGCTCAGCCAATGTTTTGTATTTTTAGTAGAGACGGGGTTTCACCATGTTGGCCAGGCTGGTCTCAAATCCCCGGCCTCAAGCAATCCTTGTGCCTTGACCTTCCAAAGTGCTGGGATTACAGGCAGTAGCCACCTTGCCTGGTCTACTAAGCTGTTCTTGTTTTGTTTTGTGAAGGGGAAGTAAGACATTTCTTACGTGGCAGAGTGAGAGGGGGTGGGAGAGTGGGTGGGGGGAAGAGAGAGGGAGAGAGGTGGAGAGGGGAGGGAAAAGGGAGGGGTGGGGAGAGGAGGGGAGGGGTGGGGAGAGGAGGGAAGGGGTAGCTTGGCCTACTAAATTTTTAGCATCCCAAAAAGAAACTCCACACATTAGCAGTCAATCCCCACTTCTTCCTAAGTCTTCAGTTCTAGGCAACCATTAATCTACTTTCTGTCTCTATCGACTTGCCTATTCTGGACATTTCACATAAATGGAATCATCCATTATTTGTCCTCTTGGGTCTGACTTCTTTCATTTAGCATAATGTTTTCAAGATTCATCCACGTTGTATTGTGCATCAGTACTTCATTCCTTTTGATGGCTGAATAACAGTCCATTTATGGCTATATTTTGTTTATCCATCCAAGAACTGATGAATATTTGAATTGTTTCCACTTTTTAGCTATTATGAATAGTGCTGTTATGAACATTTGAGTACAAGTTTTTGTGTGGACATATGTTTTCATTTCTTGTTTATGTACCTAAGAGCAGAACTGCTAGGTCATATGGTAACTCTATGTTTAACATTTCCAGGAACTGCCAAGCTATTTTTCAAAGTGGCTGCATCATTGTATATTCTCATCAGCAATGTATGAAGGTTTCAATTTCTCCATACTCTCTTCAACACTTATCTGTTTTATTATTATTATTATAAACATCCAGTGGGTGTGAAGTAGCATTCCATCATGGTTTAGATAGCATGACTCTTTTGCACAGGTGGTTTGAAGTTAATTAGCTAGAAATGAGAAACACAGGGCTCAGCCAGCATCATTATACTCCATTTTTTTTTTCTTGTTGCCTAGGCTGGAGTGCAGTGGTATGACCTTGGCTCATCGAAACTTCTGCCTTCTGGGTTCAAGAGATTCTCCTGCCTCAGCCTCCTGAGTAGTTGGAATTATAGCCAGGCACCACCAGGCCTGGCTAATTTTTTTTGAATTTTTAGTAGAGATGGGGTTTCTCCATGTTGGTCAGGCTGGTCTTGAACTCTTGACCTCAGGTGATCTGCCTGCCTTGGCCTCCAAAAGTGCTGGAATTACAGGAATGAGCCACTGCGCCTGGCCTATACTCCAATTTTAAAAATAAAACTTGTAGCCAGGTGCAGTGACTCACACCTATAATCCCAGCACTTTGGGAGGCCAAGGCAGGTGGATCACCTGAGGTCAGGAGTTCAAGACCAGCCTGGCCAATATTGGTGGAACCCCCAGCTCTACTAAAAATAGAACAATTAGCCAGGCATGTTGGTGGGTGCCTGTAATTCCTGCTACTCAGGAGGCTGAGGCATGAGGATCACCTGAAACTGGGAGGTGGAGGTGGCAGTGAGCAGAGATTGTGCGCCTGCACTCCAGACTGCGCGACAGAGCAAGACTCTGTCTCAAAAATAAATAAATAAAATATAACTTGTAATAGGCTGAGCACAATGGCTTACACCTGTAATGGCAGCAATTTGGGAGGCTGAGCTGGGAGGATCACTTGAGCCCTAGAGCCTGAGACCAGCCTGGGCAACATAGTAAGATCTCCTCTCTACTAAAACTTTTTAAATTAACTCGATGTGGTGGCATGCACTGCAGTTCCAGCTACTTGGGAGGCTGAGGTTGGAGGATCACTTGAGATCAGGAATTTGAAGCTGCAGTGAGCCACGATCACACCACCACACTCCAACCTGGGCAACAGAGTGACACTCTGTCACACACACACACACACACACACACACACACACAATTTAAAGTTGTAGTAAAACTGTTTTCACTCTTTTTTGTTGCCAGTATTTTCTAGATGGCATTATGCAGGTGGCAGTTTGTCATGAAAATTCATATAGCAATGGAGATTTGAACAGACTTTACAGAATAGCAAAATTATGCATAAAATTCCAACTTTGATATTTTTCCTGTTCAAAACTTATCCCTGAATGGGGAGATCAGGAAAGGCTAGCTCCTGAATCAGAAGCAGAGTGAGTAAATAAAGTAGCATTCCCCACAGGGCCCTTCCTCTGCCCTCATTGGAACACATTACAAGTTAGAAACACAAGACACCTATTCTATGATGGCTATGTGAATTATTATTCCTGTCTAGAGACCTGCTCATCTCCTCCATGACAGGCCTGTCTTCAAAAAAGCATTTGATAATACATTTGGGGGGAGGGGGCAGGGGGAGGCTCAGAAAAATACAACTGCTAAAATTTCTCTGGATAGAGTTTTCTTCAGTAAACAGTAGACCTTGGGAAACATAACAGGTTCTGAAAACTTAATTTTGATGACTGAAAGTCAGAGAAACAGCCAGCTGAATCAGTTCCTTCTTGGGCAGTGGTTTAGCCTACTCATCTCATATCGGACCTAATGGTCCAGCTGCTTTTCTAAAGCCTTCTATTCTGGCCAGGACCCATCCCAAGACAGACACTTCTGTCTGCAGTCCTGAAAACTACATGTCAATGGAAGGCCTCAATTAAAGGCCCACAATTGGGCTTACAACTCTCCAACTCTCCGTGGTGTTCAAGCCTTCTCAGAGGAGCCAGGGTCAAAGGTCATAGTAAATAGAAAGTAGCCAGCTTTCTGCCTGCATAACATCATCTTGCCTAACCAGACTCAAACGCATAATTCTACAGTATTCTTTGCACATTCTTTAGAATTGGGGGGGGGGGGATGTTTATTTTCAACAACCACAATCATCCTTATCTTTCTGAAGATGTTTCCAAAGGCCGAGAACAGGCCCCTTTCAGAACCTCAGTAGGAGAAGCATTAACAGTTGGAAACATGTCAGCTGCTTTATGGAGGAAGCACAGCCCAGGCCTGGTTTTTCTGGGCTCCGTGATAACTTGGGGCAAGGCAGCCAGTGCGAAGCGTGGTGGCTGGAGCTGGAGCTGGAGAGCGGCTTGGAGAAGGGCCCCTGCTTTTCAGAATTGAAACAGGAGCCCTCTGAGAGAAAGAGATACTGCGTGTGGCTTCTCTGAAGCCTTGGAGGGCGACGTGGATGACACAGCATCAGCCATTCCATCGCGGGGTGGGGACACAGTGGCAGCAGGAGCCGTCCTCAGCCTCTGGCAGGCACGCAGTTCCCCGCTGAAGCATCCTTTGTGGGGTGTGGGTAAGGGAAGGGGACCAAACTCGAGTCGGAGTAGCGTTTGTTAGACGGAGAGCACGCTCAGGGCGGCAGCCCCAGAGTAAGAAGGATGGCCCCGGGAGAGAAACAGCTCGAAGCTGGGGGCGGGGTGAAGCGCCTGCTCCCTAATCTCCTGCCCCATCATCCACTCGCCCCACCTGGATGCAGAGCGAGGACCGCGTGTAAAGGAAACGGCGCGGGCGGGGCTCCTCCTCGCAGATGCCTCGGAGACCCAGAGGGGCGGCGCCAGGCCAGGGACCCCGAGCCCCACGCCCCTCATCCCCCCAATCCCTGCGGCTCCGAGGCGCCCCTCTCGCAATTCCGGGGCATCACCGTGTCTCCCCCGCCTACGTTAAAATAGTGAAACAAACTGCGGAGTGAAGTGATGGAAAGCCGGGGGCGGGGAGTCGCCCGCGGCGAGGGGCTGCAGGGGAGGGGCTGCGGTGGCCGGAGAAGGTGGCGGGCGAGCCACGGGCCGATGGGGAACGCCCTCAACCGCAGCCTCCCCGACCCTTCCCCTCGGGCAACTCGGCCCTCCCCTGCCTGGCCCGGGCGCCTAGGGAGGGCGTAGGGCAAACCTGGGGCTGCGGTGGGGGGTGGGGAGGGGACTCCATCTCCATCCCTTTCGGGATGGCAACTGCAGTCACCCTGCTGAAGTCGGGGCAGGGGCGGCGGTGGGGACAGGCGGGTACCGCGGTCCTCCCCCTCACCCCCCCAGTCTGAGCGCCGCCGCCGCCGCGGCCGCTCAGTAACACGTCCCCAGGAGACTCGCAGGAGCAACACGTGATGTGTCTACTTATCAGGGTGAGAGGGGGAGAGCGAGACTCCGAGCGTGCGGGCGAGGAAGCTGGGCGGGGGGCCGAGACGGGGGCCAGGACGACGGCTGGGGCGCCGGGGTCGCCAGCTCCTCGCCCACCTCCCTCCCTGTGGGAGAAGAGGAGGAGGGGAAGTGACTGCGGAGTTGATGAACTTTGCACATCCAGAAACGCCATTTTGATTCCTTTTCCGGAACAAGTTTGCATCTCTCCTCGGTCTCTCCCTGAAGCCCACCGGTCCCCAACGCATCATGTCTGTGAGCCAAGCGCCCTGCCCGGCCGTAAGTACGTGCCCCGGGTTCCGACTCGCGGTACTCCGGCGGCAGCGAGACGTCTGGGGCACAGCCGGAGCGACCTTTAAAAGAACTTTGGGGATGGGGAGGGTGAAGTCTGCAGAGCGCGTTGTACTTTTGAAACTCGGCGTGTCCCGGAGCCGGGGACCCGCACGCCCCACGCTGCGCAGCGTGCGCTCGGACCGGCGGGGCGGCCAGGGATGAGCTGGGCAGCCCTCTCCCCTCGGGCTGCGCGCCGGGACGTTCCTCCTCCTCCTCCTCCTCCTCCCCTTCCTCCGCTCTTTTCCCTTTCCCGAGCCGCCGGCTCTGCCAACCAGCTCCCAGCGCTAGCCGCCGCAGCGCCCCGCCAGCAAGACCTGATGCGCATCCATATTAGCCGTCCGAGCGCAGGAATCCGGCCCGACCCGCGCAGCCGAGTTTATTTTTAACCAGCACCGCCGGGACTCGGATGGTGCGCGCACCGCCGGCCAGAAACATCTTCCCAGCGCCGCTCTCCATCTTCCGCCCTCTCTCCCCCGACATCCTCCCCCCCATGTGGGAGGGGAAACTTTTCTTCTACATACTTTCGAGTCCCTCTTGGGCCGGGAAGCGCGGAGATGACGGCACCCGCCCGCCTGCCGCCGCCGCAAGGTATCCGGGGGTGCCTGCCCTGGGTGCTCGCGTGGGGGTGCCTGCTCGGGGCTGCTCGGTGGGAGCATCCGCCGCGCCCTGCTCTGCGGACTTTGATCCTCCCGGGCGGACGGCGCCGGCCGGGAGGGGGCCGCGGGCAGCCCCGCGCCCTCACGGATTCCCGGCTAGCGGTCGTGGTCTCGCCGACCACCGCCCCGGGGGGCCAGGGGAGGAGGGGACCCGGCTTGAGCCGTGCGGGCGCGTATTGTTCACTCGCCCTTCCGTTGGCGGGGTGCGTGTTTTCGTGGGAGCTCTCAGTGTGGAGCTAGCCTGCATCGCGAGGGGGGTGGGGGGCTCGGCGCCCGGCGCCGTCACGAGCACAGGAAGGAGGCCGGGAGCATCCGAGGCGGGGCCGGCCGCCGGGGCCCGCTCCGCAGCCCAGCTGTGGAGCGCGCTTGGAAACTTTTGTCCGCCGCCCGCTGGACCAATTTTTCGGGAGTTCTGGGGCTTCCCTTCCTCCACCCATCCCGGCCCCCGGCGTCGAGCTGGGTGGGGGGAGGGGGCCTGTTGCTGCCTCCCCACTTCCCGCACCAGCCTCGGGCCCGGCCCCCCGCGCCCCCTCCCTGCTCGCGGTCTCTTAGGAAACTGCGACCTTAATGGTTGCTAAGGAGCAGGGGAGGTCCTTCCCGTTGCCGACCCCCTCCCTTGAAAGCGGCGTGTTTTCTGGACCGGGCCAAGGGCGCATCGAGGATGTGACCTGCTCCGCCGCCGCGCGTGAGTGCGGGGCGCGTCGGCGGAGCCCACGGATCGGCGGGGCAGCCTTCCTCTCCGGGAGGGGCAGGGAGCTGGGGGGCGCGGGAACCCCACGGGGTGCGGGCCGGGCTGGCGGGCGGGTCGCTTGACAGGCGCCGCGTGCAGCTCGCGCCCCTCGGCCGCAGTGCATCCGTGATGGGTTATAAAAGAGGAGGAAAAGTATTTCTCCTTGCTCAGCAGATTTGCCCTCCCTCGCTCCTTACTGGTTAGGAGATAGAACGTGAGCCCAGATCCGGACGAGCAGTTCACATTCCATTACGAAATTCTACACGGCTTCAGAGCCAGCAGCAGCACACATTCGGGGCGCTTTGGAGGGGTTTTCTTCTTCTTTTGAGGATGCTCCTAATGCTGCTACTGCTGCTTGTGGTGGTGGTGGATGTGGAGAGAGGCAGAAGGGTGAATAAAAAAATACGTTTTGGTATGTTGAAAAACCTGTCCGGGGGTTTTCCTTAGTAGAAAATTGAAGCCTCGTTCTTGTTTTAGAGTTTAGATTTAAGCTTAGCCCTTTAAAAGCCAGTGGAAATAAAGTTTACCTGTTGAATGGGGTTGCTGGAAATAGCGAAGAATTTCTGTCTTAAGAAGACTTGAAATGATTTCTGTAAAAGCAGAGTTGCTAGTGCATTACCATAGTTTTGAGATGTTTTTTCCCCTTTATATATCTAGGGGACCCTGCAGGGGCACGAGTTGATTCTGAAATAAGTTTAATGGAAGTGGAAGGTGGGGGAAAGTAGAACTGCCAAGAAAAGAATGAGGTTTGGTTTTGTTTTTTCACACCCGTGAAAATCATCCTCTAGATTTGGTGCTTTTTCAAGTAGGCAGGTATAGTTTCTAACACATATTTCAACCCGGAAGTCTAAGTTAGATAGAGGCCAAAGTGTTGGCTAAAACCTCTTTGAAAAATAAACGTTGAGTTCTGTACTACCTTCAAGAGTCCACAGAACTTTTGAAGGAATGCGTTCAAACTATTCTACAGGTAATTTTTACAAAGACGGATCACTAATTTTAGGGGTGGGGTGTGTGTGTGTGTGTGTGTGTTTACCTCTGCCTTTTGGAGGGAGCCTTCTGGGTACCCGCTGATGGTCCTGCTTTGATGTGCTTTGAGCTTTGGTTACACTGATGAATTAAACATTTGAATAGCTTTAATCAAGTTTTAAATGTGTTAAAAAATACCTTTCCCCCATTTTTACAAAATAAAGGGAGAGAACTCTTTGATTTAGTTATTTGCTTAGCTTTTGCTCCATTTTAGGTTAATGAACTTGCATTGTCTTAATCTTAAAAATACTGCTAAACTGGTTGCATTTTAGAATGTCTTGTCTTTAAAGAGGATTTGCTGGATGTGTAATACTCTTTAAGAAATGCTGCTGATGCTTACTGTTATGTGGAATATCATTCTCTGGGTTTTTCTAGATACTCCTTTATTTCTTTTCAGAAAATCAGATGCTAAGCCCTTAGCATCTGACAAGTGTTTGTTATGTGGTGGGGAACGTGGGTCTTACTGAGCTGGTTCAGGTGGTGTATCCATTCCTAACTAGTTACATCATCCAAGTGACCTTTTAATTGAAGGGTCTTTTAAATTTCTTCAGGCAGACTCCCAAGGTCTTATTTGTATCCAACACAGGTACAGCATGTTGAAGGAAGAAAGTAAACCTAACCTTATTAGTCCTGCATCTGATCAACAGCAGTTTATTGGTTACCTGCTGTGTCCCAGGCACTGTACAGTGTAGCTGCCCTTAGGTGGTTTTTGTTCTTCAGTTTTGAATTGTTGTGTTGTTCCACTTCTGAGTTCAGTTTGAAATTCTTTACTTGCTATCTTATGCTCACTTGCTAACATCATTTATCACCTTCAGCTAAGGAAATGTCCAGTTAATGACATTTTAAAATGCTACCCTTCTAGGGTTTTGCACGGCATAATTAATATAAATTTAACTCCTATAAAAATTGGTTAAATATATTCTTTGGAAACAGAAGTGAATTCTTTTGATGTTTCTATTCATTATCCTTCTGAAAAGTAGGTGGTGCTTAGAAGGTCATAGGATAAGGGTTGCTAAGCAGCTAAACAGAAGGATGCTAAAATTAACCGAAGCATTTTTGAAAGAGAATCCTTCCCTGTTTTACATTATTTACTAGGTTTAATTAATTTCTGAATCTTCTGTGTCCTTTGACCTGGGAAGGGTAGGATGTTAAAGTTTGTTTTGTTTTTATTATTTTATTTAAATAATCTTTTTCTTTCGAAAGTGTCATTAATTGAAGTTTAGTACTCTCTACCAGCCTTGTGGTGTCAGATGGCAGGTTGTCTGGTGGACTTCTTGTCTATTACCAATGTGTTCAGGTTAAACCTTCCGGAGGATTTGTGTGTGTAGTATCCCCTTATTTCTAGTGTTAATAACTGATTCCTTGGTTTGTTTTGAAAATTCTACGTAATCCATAAAGTTATGTCTTTTATTCTGAATCAAACAGATTTGTATTCAAAAATAGAAATACAATTTCGTATCAGTAGAAAATATGCAATATAGTTTGTCCTGATAAGGGCGCGCAATAGCTTTCTTTCCCCCTTTACTGAGATTGCTATTCCCTTAGATTAGGTTTTGTTGGGGCTCCTCCTCCATTTCATTCCACCTCCCTGGTGCAGCTTATTCCCCTCAGTTCATAGATAGCTTTTTAAAAATGATTGTATTAGGTTCAGAGTATCTTTGGAAGGACTGGCCAAATGTTAGAAAACAAAAATAGGTGTGATGTACATTACACTTCTGCCATAAGTCTGTTCAAGGATCTTTAAGTTTTTCAGTGAGATAAAATGGTTGAAATCTAATTGAAGCCATGATTGGTAACCATCATCAGCCTGTTGAAAGCCAAAAGTTTCCCTGCTTCAAGGTTAATTTGTGTACATCTGACTTACTGAACAGGCAGTGTTGAGTCATATTTTTATATCCAAATATAATTAAGAAATTGATAAATGAGTTTTCTTTCTGTTTTCTTCTTATCTCTTTCCTGATTTATAGAGTGATTTTTGAGTAGAAGTAGCCGTGGCACTTTGCAAAGAGCAAGGGTCTGGTAGTGATTTCCACACGGGGGTGTGGGTTGTGGGGACCTCCCCTTGTATCAAAGGTAAAAGGTGCACCATGTGAAACCCAGAGGGAGGCATACGGTGTGCGCTCTGAAATGCACCACTTATTTTTAATTTCCCCCACTCCCATAGAAGGCAGAATACAGAAAGGAAAACTGCTGATGTTTTCATTACTACCGAGATAGAAGAATGAGGAAGGTGGAGAGGGGTTTTTCCTTTTATGTTAGCAGTCCTGCCGGCAGTGTCATTGACTGCGCTCCAGTCAGTTTCTCTGGTCACGTTCCCTCGTATTCAGTCTGGTCTGAACTGCAGCCGAGTGTAGCTGGGGATTGCACTCTGCTGTTGGCAGTGGCGGGTGGGGGTGAGTCGGAGGGGGAGGAGGAGACTGGTAGCGACCGGTGCATCTTGTTTTTGGTGGGACTTCAAGGGTACTGAAGTTAGCCAGTCTGCCCATCAGTGAAGGTGGCTGCCTGTGAATAGGTACTTCAGACAAAAGCAGTGGGAGAGGGTGGAGACTGTTTGTTCAGTGTGATTCAAGCAAGTAATGCTAAGAGAATTTGAAAACCTCTGTAAAGTCCCAGGACTGGGTACTGACTGCTCCTGCAGGGATTCACCTGAGGGCTTACAGACATCATGAGGGTGGGTGGAGAAAGAGAATGAAAACCCCCACAGGCATTGTCAGACAGCCAGACTGAAGAGAAAACGTCTCAGTGGGGGTAATTAGATAAAGCTTTTAAATGCTCTATTTGTTTTTCCCTAGCTTGCTTGGTATTTCATCTCATTTTCCCCTTTTCATAGACTATGGGATAGGATTGTTATAAAAGTGTGTGTGATACTTCTGGTGGCTTAATCACTTTAAAAGTTTTCTTTTTTTATTCAGCTATATCTTCCAGGACTTAGTTAACTTCACCCTGCTTTTGTGGAAGGCCTTTAGCAAAGATTCCAAGTTTATGCTTAGAGGAACACTATGAGAGTTGGGTGGGTATGTTGACCCATTTTACAGCTGTGCTGTGGTCCACCCAGGGGCTGATAAATCAAACGTGGAACCCAGAACTCCTAACTCCAGCCTAGTCCTGTAGAACAGCTGCTTTTTAGAGTCAGCTTGACCTCAAGAGGACTTAGCAGCATTAAATATGTGCTACCTATATTTCTCCATGTGTAAGTGTGTGTGTTTTTTAAATAAGACCAGATCCTTTTCAAAATAAACCCAATTGAGTTTGAAGTTATAAGGAAATTAAAAAAAAAAAAAGCGCTTTAGCTCTTGGAAGCATTTTTGTTGATGAATGTGATGATATGTATCTTTTTAGTAGCCTTTCTACCTCATGGGATTGTTGTAAGGATAAAGTAAGTGTTTCAGAAAGTCAAAATCTGTATATAGAAGAAAGTGGTATATTTTGAGTTCAGGAAACTTTGTGGTATCCACTCTGGATTTCCTTTCTAGAATTTTGCACAACTCCATTATCTTAGTCAAACTTTGCCTAGGAGTTTATGGTCAAATTGGGGAAATGCAGCACTTTGTTTTTGCTTTTAGTGCTGGGAGATTAACAGAACTAGCAATTCTTAATGTAGTTATCTTACGGATGGTTTTTTTTTGTGGGGGGGAGTCTTGTTGATGCCCAGGCTGGAGTGCAATGGCAGGATCTCGGCTCTCTGCAATCTCCGCCTCCCAGATTCAAGTGATTCTCCTGCGTAGGTGGGACTGTAGGCACACACCACGACACCCAGCAAATTTTTGTATTTTTAGTAGCGTCAGGGTTTCAGCATGTTGGTCAGGCCTAAGGGATGAGTTTTAAGGAAAAAGCAGATGACAAACTTGGGGCTTAGTCTTTGAAGCAGTGGTTCTCAACCTGGTGGTTTTGCCCCCAGGGAATATTTGGCAATGTCTGGAGACATTTTTAAGTGTTTCTGGGGAGGGGTGGAGGGGGAGTTGCTACTACTGGCCTTTAGTGCATAGACCTCAGAGATGGTGCTCCACATCCGATTGCACAGAACAAGCCCCATGTGTCAGCAGAGCTGAGGCTGAGAAAGCCTGCCTGAAAGGTATGGTAGCTGTGGCCTGGGTCTCATCTACAAGTCCACTGGGTGCACTCCCTCTATTGCTTGCGATATATTTAGAAATCTGAAATTCCATAAAGCAAATAAGCTCTTATTTGCCTCTGAGGTACCATAGTTGGCAAATTCGAAGTTTCACAGAAAATTTGAGGTTGAGGAAAACATTAAGTGATGTTAAATGTATTTTAAAACCCCATAGTAAATGAAAGTTCTAGAAGTCATCTACTTCTAAAACAAACCAGATTCATTGGCTCTGTGAAGCTGTTCTGGCAGATGGACGGCTCAGCTTGCTTGCTTTTCTGTCCTTCCCTCCCTCCCTCCCTCCCTCCCTTCCTTCCTTCCCTCTCTCCCTCCCTCCCTCCCTCTCTCTCTCCTTCCTTCCTTCCTTCCTTCCTTCCTTCCTTCCTTCCTTCCTTCCTTCCTTCCTTCCTTTCTCTCTCTCTCTTTCTTTCTTTTCCTTCCCTCCTTCCTTTCCTTTCCCTCCTTCCACCCCTTCCTTCCTTCCTCTCTCTCTCTCTTTTTCTTCTGTTTGAACTAGCCCTTACTTGCTTGACAGTTAATGTTTTTGCTGTCTCCCTTATTTTATTTTTTCAAATTTTTGCAAAATTCTTACATAACCATCTGCCCTTTTTGTAGGGCAGTGTTTCTGAGCTGGGTCCTCTGTCCATGTATCCCTTCTTGAAAGGGTGGATGGCTGCCAGCTCCTGTGATGGGGAGGGATGAGGAGGGAATAAGGGGATGCAGGGTAGGAGGCAGTGATTCTTTTTATGTTAAGGGACCCCAGGCCTCAGACCAGAAATGTCTAATATAGTGATAGGAGTGATCTTTTAGCCAGCAAGTGCTACTGATCTGACCCTTGGCCTTCCCTCACCACCCCCCCCCACCTTCCCACCCCCACAGCCTATGGCACAGACAGGAGGTAAGGAAACCATGGAGGGGAGAAAAAAGAACAGGGAGACAGAGCGACTGAATTCCAGAAAAAGGACTGCCAGTGGTAGACAGACAGTCACCCCCAGAGTGGCCTGAGCTCCCACTCATGTTATAGATACGTGCAATACTTGAAGACAGTTCTTACAATCTTGAGCCAGCAGTCATTCTGTATCCCACTGGTATCAGTTGCACTGATGGTGCTCAGGGCCATTGCTCTGCAGCCACCTTTGTATTTCCATACTCGGGAAATGAGTCCTGTTCCTGCAGAATGCCCTCTGCCATTCTGGCATTTTTCTGCCTTCCCCTCTAAACTATAAACTGCCAACTCCCAACTCTGTATCTCCATTTACAACTTCTCCCAAGCTTGAACCTTTTGTCACCCTGATCACCTTGCAAGTACCTCACCCTGCAGGTACTTGTAAAAATGAAAGTCCTCTCCCTTCTTTCTGGAAGGTGATCACTATGCACCCAGCCTTCTAGGCCAGGAACCTTACTGCTGTCCTGACACATGTCTCTCCTGCCGCCATGTTCAGTCAGTCACCAGGCCCTCTGCAAAACCACACACCAGTCTGGCCCTGGCATTGGCTGTTCCATCGCTTCTGACCTAAGGCCCTCATCAAGTCACAAATGCCTCCCAAGTTAATTTCCTGCCACCAGTTTCTCCCCACTGTAGTTCATCCTCCACTCTGCTGCCAGAATCATCAAAACTAAAGCTGTGTGTATTATTTGCCTGCTTAAAAACATCTCTTGGCTCACTGTTGTCTGCAGGAAGAAATCCAAACTCCTTAACTTGGCATACGAGGAACTTCGTCTGCTTCCAAGCCGAATTTCTAGTCTCAGCTCTTGTCACTCTCTTCTACCCCACTGCCACACTGAATTGATTCTTACTGCTTCCTGTTGGTTGGATTGTTCATTCTGTTGCATCCCCATCCCTGTCTTCCAGCAGTAAACGTTTCTTACTCTTTTTTTTAAGACCCAGCTCAAATACTACCTCTTGTAGGGAGAATTAGCTCTTTGGTTGTGAATAACTTTTGCCACCATCTGTCAAGTCTTGTCTATTGTAATTTATCTGTTAACATGTTTCTCCCACTTCAAGAATATTTTTCCATCTCTACCTAGAATGACTGCTACTTGGTGCTCACTCGGCACTGTGTGTTGATTTCTAATACAAAAATGAGTTTTTTTAAATTTTGGAGAACAGCCACATGTAATTTGGAAGCTAAGGCCTAAATAGTGCTACAAATTCAGTGAAGGAAATGGACATGAACTAACCATTTCAGCATACCCGTCATGCAGAAGGTGGTGCTAGGTGGGAAAGAATTAAGCGCGTTGGGGGGAAATAATTTTGAATTACAGAAATTCTAAAATAAAAGTTGGCTCAGCTTAATTTAAAAGTGAAAAAACTTCTTGTTAATGCCTGGTTGCGCTTAAAGTGGTCACACTGGGACCTTTACTAATTATAACCATTTTTCATGGCTCTTGGTTTGAAGTTTACATTAAATAGGAGAGATGGGCATACAGATCAAAGACCAAAATCATTTCAGAGCTCCAATGTGTGGGCCCATTTTCTCTGCTTAGAGTTTTGTTTCATTAGTGGTATGAGTTAATAGGAGTGTTGGTCTGTGTATAATTTAACTTCTGTTTTTTCCGTTACTCCTAGGATTTAAAACAGAATACCAAGCCAGAAACCTACAGGGTATAAATCTTGCTTTATGTGTTTGTATGTGTGTGTATATGTGCAGTATATACATGTGATAGTAGTTGATGATAGATCATATTTGTAAAAAATCATTTTTACTGTTTTGGGGGTGCTTCCTTTATTCTGACACTTTATTAAAAAAAAACTTCTCTGAATATACAAAATCAAAATCTGAGTTTTCTCTTGAAAGAGGTAGATATATTTTCAGAAATAGGAGAGATAACCAGGAAGATGGGTGGGTGTTGTGAAATACAAAGGTGTGACCCATGTGAATGGGTTTTCTTTTCAAACAATGAATCTTTTTTTTTTTGGAGACAGGGTTTCTCTACGTTGCCCAGGCAGGTCTCAAACTCCTAAACTTCTGGACTCAAGCAGTCCTCCTGCCTCAGCCTCCCAAAGTGTTGAGATTACAGGTATAAGCCACTGCGCCTGGCATGAATTTAAAAAAGCAAAACCAAAAAATGACAATGTGTGGAAGTTCTTGGTATAAGATTAAATTCTGATTGATTAAAAATATGTTACTAACTTTAAATATTTTTAAATAAGCTCTTACTGGCCGGGTGTGGTGCCTCAAGCCTGTAATCCCAGCACTTTGGGAGGCCGAGGCGGGCGAATCATGAGGTCAAGAGATCAAGACCATCCTGACCAACATGGTGAAACCCTGTCTCTACTAAAAATAGAAAAAATTAGCTGGGCATGGTGGCGTGTGCCTGTAGTCCCAGCTACCCAGGAGGCTGAGGCAGGAGAATTGCTTGAACGCGGGAGACAGAGGTTGCAGTGATCGGAGACTGTGCCACTACACTCCAGCCTGGCACCTGGCAACAGAGCAAGACTCTGTCTCGAAAAGAAGAAAAGAAAAGAAAAATATGCTCTTATTTGCTAACTAGAGTTCAGGCTCAGATCTGGCAGATATATTCAGATACAATATTCTAACATAGGTTTTTGTTTTTTTTTTTTTGGACACGGAATCTCACCCTGTTGCCCAGGCTGGAGTGTAATGGCACGATCTTGGCTCACTGCAGCCTCCACCTCCCAGGTTCAAGTGATTCTTCTGCCTCAGCTTCCCATCTAACATAGTCATATTTATCAGAAGGCTTGTATATTTTCCTTTACAATACAGAAAATAGATATCTTTTTTTTTTTTTTTTTTTTTTTTTTTGTGACAGTCTTGCACTGTCTCCCAGGCTGGAGTGCAGGGGTGTGATCTCAGCTTACTATAATCTCCACCTCCTGTATTCAAGTAATTCTGCCTCAACCTCCCAAGCAGCTGGGAGTACAGGCTCACGCCACCACACCCGGCTAATTTTTGTATTTTTAGTAGAGATGGGGTTTCATTATGTTGGCCAGGGTGGTCTCAAACTCCTGACCTCAAGTGATTTCGTCCACCTCGGCCTCCCAAAGTGCTGAGATTACAGGCGTGAGCCACTGCTCCCAGCCCAGAAAATAAATTTTTTAAAGTCATTTTTTCTTTTACTTTAGGAATTTTAAATGTTTTGGAAAATAATTTTAAAAACTAGTGAACATCTCAAACAGGTTCTCTATGACTTGGTCAGTTAAATCTGTCTGTATTTAAAGTGTTTTACTTAAAAGTTTAAATCCAAGTAAAATTTAAAGGAGGTTTAACTTGCACGTCTCTGAATTTGATTTGTATTTAATTCATGAAAATAAGGTTTCTGAGAACCATTTATTCAAAAGCTTAATAAGGCTTGACAACCTTCTGTCCCGAAGTGTGATTCAGTATCAGATTTAGCCTCCATTTGGAAATAGGCAGTTTTCTACTACCAAATTTGCCAATCCCGTGGTGTTATTTTTATTTTAACATTTCAGAGTTTTATTAATTTAATAAATATTTGAATATGTACTATGCAAGGCTACTGTGTTAAGCACCAAGCTTACTGGTATGGGAAAGACAGTTGAAAGCCTCATGGTGTGGCAAGAAGTCATTTCTGGTGGGGGAAAAAAAAAGCCTCATGGAGGATATATTGCATCGAGTCAGTGGGCTTGGTAGTTCACACCTGTAACCCCAGCACTTTGGGAGACCAGCCTGGCCAAAATGGTGAAACCTCATCTCTACTACAAAAATTAGCAGGGTGCGGTGGCAGGCACTTGTAATCCCAGCTACTCAGGAGGCTGAGGCAGGAGAATCGCTTGAAACTTGGAAGCAGAGGTTGTAATGAGCCGAGATCATGCCACTGCACTCTAGCCTGGGTGACAGAGAGAAGCTTCATCTCAAAAAAAAAAAAAAATAAAAGAGGCAGGGCGCGGTGGCGGGCGGATCACCTGAAGTCAGGAGTTCACGACTAGCCTGACCAACATGGTGAAACCCTGTCTCTATAAAAAAATGAAAGAAAGATACATGTTCAGCAATTAAGAAGCCATTTTTAGACACGTGCTAAGTATTACAAGTTAAATACATTGGCCTTTGTGTGTATGGGAGGAGTGGAAGATGCTGGGAGGCAGGTCAAAAAAGGCATCCTGTGGAAGTGACATTTGAGCTAATATCTGAAGGGTGGGTGAGAGGAAAGAAAGTATGTTAGAGAACAGTTTGTACAAAGGCCCTGAGGTTGGAGAGAGGTGTGCATCCAGGGAAATGAGAGAAGCACAGTGTTTGGAGGAAGACAAGACACAGAACCAGTGAATGAGAGGCATGGTGTGGTAGGTAAGGGCTAGAGCAGGCTACTAGGAACTCTGGGAAGCTATGAAAAGTGTTAAGCCAGAGTAGCTTGATGAGATTTGCATTTTTAAAGATTATTTCTACCCAGAGTTGAGAATAGACCTAGCTAGAAGGAAGCAACTGTTCGTCTTCTGTCTATCAGTTAGAATGCTAGTTTTTGAAATTTTGAAAACCATTGGTGGCAGTAGAGAAAAGGGAGCTTAGAAGGATTTGATAAAGGTTTAAGAGGTGGGAGGGGCTTGGTGATGAGGCAGGGTGGGGGAAGGGAGACATGACTTCCTGGTCTCTAGCTTCTGCAGCTGAGTGGATGGTGATGCCTCTGACAGTGAAACGCTGAATCAATCAAGGATTTTGAACAAACTCTGTTCTCTACCTTTTAAAGAGTTCTGTTTCTCCCGCCCCACCCTTTGTTTTTTAAGCTGTTTCTTTACTTGCACTGTGTTTTAGTTGGTTAAAAATTATGTACCTAGGTCGGGCGAGGTGGCTCATGCCTGTAATCCCAGCACTTTGGAAGGCCAAGCTGTGCAGATTGCTTGAGGTTGGGAGTTCGAGACTGGCCTGGGCAATATGGTAAAACCCCGTCTATACCAAAAAAATATAAAACTTAGCTGGGCATGGTGGTACACACCTGTAGTCCCAGACACTCAGGAGACTGAGGTGGGAGGATCACTGGAACCCAGGAGGTTGAGGCTGTGGTGAGCCGTGTGCCACTGCATTCCAGCCTGAGACCCCTTCTCCAAAACAAACAAACAAACAAAAAAAGTGCATGGCATTGATGAAGCATGAACAGTACTTATATAACAGTGAGAAACAGACTATGTTCTTACCAATGGGAAGAAACCAATGGCTGTCTCCTAGTCTACCCTTTTTCTTCTTTTAATTTCCTGATGCTTAAAAGGAACAGGAAAAATTTCTTGTAGATGGTCTGAGCTTTTGACTGATTTTTAGTTGAGATGTACACCTAATTATTATTATTATTTCAGATAGGGCCTTGCTCTGTCAACAGAGTGGAGTGCAGTGGAGAGATCACGGTTCACTAGCACCTCGACCTCCTGGGCTCAGGCTATCCTCCCACCTCAGCTTCTTGAGTAGCTGGGACCACAGGTGTGTGCCACCACACCTGGTTCTTTTTTTTTTTTTTTTTTTTAAATTTTAATTGGAGGCTTGTTCTATCCTGTTGTTCTGTCCAGGCTTGTTCTCCCAGGCTGGAGTATAGTGGCATAATCTTGGTTCGCTGCAGACTCTGCCTCCTGGGTTCAAGTGATTCTCCTGCCTCAGCCTCTCGAGTAGCTGGGATGACAGGCACCAGCCACCAAGCCTGGCTCATTTTTGTATTTGTAGTAGAGACAGGGTTTCACCATGTCGGCCAGGCTTGTCTTAAACTCCTGACCTCAGGTGATCCACCTGCCTCAGCCTCCCAAAGTGCTGGGATTATAGGTGTGAGCCCACCGTGCCTGGCCTTTTTGTAAAGATGGGATTTTACTATGTTGCCCAGGCTGGTCTTGAACTCCTGGGCTCAAGTGATCTGCCCACCTGGGCCTTCCAAAATGGTGAGATTACAGGTGTGAGCTACCACCCAGCCTAGACCTAAGTTGTCTTTTTTTTTTTTTTTTTTGAGATGAGTCTCTCTCTCTCACCAAGGCTGGAGTGCAATGGTGCAGTCTTGGGGTCTTGGCTCACTGTAACCTCCACCTCCAGGATTCAAGTGGTTCTTTTGCTTCAGCCTCCTGAGTAGCTGGGATTACAGGTGCCTGCCACCACGCCCAGCCAATTTTTATATTTTTAGTAGAGATGGGGTTTCACCATTTGGCCAGGCCAGTCTCAAACTCCTTACCTCACAATCTGCCCACCTCAGCCTCCCAAAGTGCTGGGATTACAGGAGTGAGCCACCATGCCTGGCCTAAGGACTTTTTTTTTTTTTTTTAATGGAGTCTCACACTGTCACTCAGGCTGGAGTGCAGTCCCGTGACCTCGCCTCACTGCAGCCTCCACCTCCCAGGTTCAAGCGATTCTCCTGCCTCAGCCTCCCAAGCAGCTGGGAGTACAGGCATGTGCCACCACGGCCAACTAATTTTTTGTATTTTTAGTAGAGATGAGGTTTCACTGTGTTAACCAGGATGGTCTTGATCTCCTGACCTTGTGATTTGCCTGCCTCGGCCTCCCAGAATGCTGGGATTACAGGCAGGATCCATAGCGCCTGCTCTTAGACCTAAATCTTAAGAGCACTGACGTTTATTTTAGTGATGCTTTATCTGTTTGACTTGAGCATAGGGTTCATGGGAAGAGCCTTTGGGTAGGGACCAAGCTAGGATTCTCAAACAGTGGCTCAGGCCTTTTACTTAGCATCAGAACTCCTTTCATGACCTGATTTTCGAAGTTATTTCTTAGTTGGAACCACATAAGGGACCTCGGTGGTCACCCAATCCCCTTAATATATTAGTTACATCAGTGTTTTGCTTGATTTGTAATCTTTGTGAAAACAAATTTCATTCAGTCAACAGCACTTGTGTGTCTACTGTCCTGGGCCCTCCACTAGATCTGTGGGTGCCAAAGGAAAAGATTTGTTTGACCCCTTCCACAAAGAGTGGAACTTGTCCCCGTGGAGTGATTGTCCATCCAGTATTTAAATACCTCCGGTGATGGCTGACTTGCTCCCTACCCCCAGGCAGTCCTGTGGTTTCTACTACTTTAACTTTTTTTTTAATGGCAAAAAAAAAAAAAATCTTTTTGGAGCAAAACTGACAGTGAGGTGTTTTCCACTGGGTTGGTACATATTAGAAGCTGGGGTGCAGGTGTGCTGCCCTGCTTTATGCAATGCAGGGAGGCAGGGTGCAATCTGACCCTGAGACCTCCCATCAGGGTGTGCTCTGGCTGCCCAGCAAGTGGCTGTCTCCTACTTAGGATTTCTGCTCCCCCAGGGAAGGTGTCTCCCTTACTTGGATGCATGGCCCATCCCCTTTTGTGTGACTTGGGCCACCAGTCTTTAAGATGGTATCACATGAAAGTCTTACTGGGTTCCCATTTTGGATAATGCTTTTCCCTAATGTCATCCAAATAACTCATCAAAACCTCAGGTGAGCCCCATTATGCTCTAAAGATGCTTCTCTTTTATAAGTTATCAACCCTGATGGATATAACCTAAACATGCATTTGGGCCCCAGGTAGCGTTCTCCTGTATTGAGGACAACATGAATTTCCATCTCTCTCTTTTTTTTTAAGGGATGGAGTTTTGTTGTGTCACCCTTACTGGAGTTCAGTGTTGTGATCATGGCTCACTGTAGTCTCGACCTCCCAGCTTCATCGTTCCGCCTCAGCCTCCTGAGTAGCTGGGCCTACAGGCCGGCACCACCATGCCTGGCTAATTTTTAAATTCTTTTTTAGAAGTGGGGGTTTTACTGTGTTGCCCAGGCTGGTCTTGAACTCTTGGACTCAAGTGATCCTTCTGCTTTGGCCTCCCAAAGTGCTGGGATTATAAGGCATGAGCCACCACAGCTGGCCCAGTCCTGTATTGGATTGGATGACTTGAATAGACAGGAACAAAACTCAACAAAGACCTTCTACTCTTCACTTTGTCTGATTAGAATAGCTTGGTGAGGAGATGCTGGGAAGAAAGCTTTAAACACTTGACTTAAGCATATTTTTGAGAATTTGAATGTTAAGGTACTCTACAAACAACTTGAAGTCTTTCACCTCGGTGTGACCTGAGCAGGTGTGTAGATTTGGAGGTCAAATGAGAAATTGTGTTATAAATATGGCATACTAGATAATTGCCTTGTTATGAATATCCACAATTGGTGTCCATAGTACATTTAGAAACCAGTTTCTGGTGACAAGCACATATCAGCTCACTTTCAGATAACCTATCCACAGCTACTTATTTTGGAGACTCCTGGATAGTGGTGACCACACACAGTCTCTGCTGGGTGATGTATTTTACCTTAAACATTTGTGTTTTTACATCACTGTGATGTTGCCCCTCAGGGCCCTAGTGTGTTGGTTTCTCTAGGCTTTGGAGTATTGGCATATCTTACATACAGCTGTTTTCTGGATATGTTAGACCATTGTTGCATCATCTGTGAATGAAAATTGAATGTCTTTTATGTAAAGCTCCCAAGGACCTGAGGAGATTACTGACATTAGTTAATAAAGAAATACATGTTTTGGAATTTTTGTGAGTTTTCCTTAGAGAAGTTCAGAGTGGCATCAGTTAGGCTAGGCCATGTTCTGTGTCTTAAGGGTATCTGTGATATGTCCCTTCTTCGTGTATCCAAAGGCATTGTCATCTTGCTAAGAATGTGGGATTGGGATACATGATGTAAAAATTACTTTTTCCTCAGAAGAGTGGACACTCTGCCTTAGAAAGAGAAGTGTATGCATGTTTGGTCCTGTTGCGGCAGTAAGCGCTGGACGGGGGTGGTCACCCATCTGAGAGTTTTGTCATTGATTTTACTTTTTGTTTAAGCAGATCTTGATGTAGATGTGGCGAACATTGTGACCTGTGTGTTCTGAAGCTTTCTTTGTGCCTTTGTCTCTCCATTCTGCCCTAGAGAGTAGATGTTCCTGTGGTCATGTGTTCTTTTGTGGTGTGTTCAAGAAAAGGGGGAGGGGTATATGTATATTGGAAAGATGGTGTGGTTAGCACTGACCAAATTATTTTATTTATTTATTGGACAGAGTGTTCCCTCTCACTCAGGCTGGAGTGTAATGGCGTGATCTCAGTTCACTGCAGCCTCTGCCTCCCAGGTTCAAGTGATTCTCTTGTCTCAGCCTCTCAAGTAGCTAGGATTACAGGTGCTTGCCACCACGCCTGGCTAATTTTTGTATTTTTGGTAGAGGTGGGTTTCACGTCCACCTCATGTTGGCCAAGATGGTTTCAAACTTGTGATCTCAGGTGATCCACCCGCCTCGGCCTCCCAAAGTGCTGAGATTACAGGCGTGAGCCACTGCGCCTGGCAGCACAGGCCAAATTATTATATTTAGAGATGATGATTTATTTCATTGTTATCTTTGTAGGAAATGGAATTTTGGAAGGGCCCATTTAGCCAGCTTGTCTCTAAGAAGTCTCATAGTAGGTAGCATTGCCTCATGTCTCTTCAGAAAACTGAGTACCCAGAAATCCAGCCCTAAACACCAGAAACTGCAAGTGGTTATATTATAAATTAATCTATCTAGAGTACTTTGAAGTTCAACCCACAGCATTCAAGTTAACAGGCCACCATTGGTGAAAAACATCCCTGGGCCAGGCCCTCCTATATTTGCTTTAAATCAGGTAAACCAGAAGTTAGGCATTTTAGTTTCTCTTCTGCCCATGCTGGACGTATTACTCTATAGGACTCCATTCTGACATGTCAACAATCTAAAGTTATAATTTAGTTTTCACCCTTTGTTGGTTGTTAGGTTTTTCACGTAGAAATACTCCCATGATGGCAGTAGGAGCAACGGTCGTAAGATTTAACATTTATTGAGCCCATACTAGTTAACAGCAGCTTAAATTCTTTTCATGCATCATCTCATTCATTCATCATAACAATTCTTTGACCCCATGATGTAGATGCATTTGTTATCCCTATGATTCAGATGAGGAAATTGAGACCCAGAGAGGCAGCTAGCTGGGAGGGCTCAAACTGTGAAGTGTGACTCAGAGCTGTGCTTCTGACCCCTGCCAGACTACCCGTCATAGGGACATGATCCATTCACTAAACAAGTACTCACTGAAAACCTGCTGTGTGCAGAGCCGTCCTTGTGAGCCACATCCAGGGGAAAACTGTTCTGGCTTGTGTAAACAGCAGATTACAGCTTACCAGTGGAACAGCTTATTCTAGCTGGTATTTGACAGCATAACGTACACTTCACTTCTGTGATGGTCAGGAGGGGACATTCGGTGTTTTGTGGAGTGAAAGTCTTGCAAAGGTGGTGTTAGTACAGAAACTAGCTGACTGGGATTTGGGTGCCCTTAGAGAAGGGAGGTCAACAAAACACTAAAGCAGAAGGCTGGCAGGGAAAGACCTGGTGGAGAGGTAGGGTGAAACATGGGACAAATCCTGCCAAGCAAGGAGTTGTCACCCTGTTCCCCTTGAGTGTGGAACGGAGATGATCTTTTGCATGGTGGGAGATGCCCCAGAAGTGGAAGAGTGGGGGCTTGGACTCCAGGCTTCTGCTGGTCTTCCATGTGGTTAATGGGGGGGTCTCCCTTGTCTCTTGAAACCTTTCATGTGGGCACCACTTTTAACCTCCCTGAAAGCACTCAGCTCTGTTTCAGACTCATAGGTTGCCCACTTTTGAAGAGACTCTAAATTCTATAAGCATTTGGGAATCTAGTTTTGCTTTGGGTAGGGCCAGGTCCATTGTTGTTTTATAATAGTTTATTGTTATTTTACGTAATGTAGAAACTCAAGGTTTTGCCTCAGAACTGGTATTGGGGTGATTCTATGAGGTCCAGTGACATGTGGCGTGGTTCAAGTGTGTATAGCCTCTGGGAGGTATTCTTTGTTGTTTTGCTTTTCAAGCAGGAAGAGCCATGTGACTGGACGGCAATGAGAGGAGGCTGCCCTGTCTCTTAGAGTGTGTTTGGGATGGGGGTCCCCAGTGTGCCTTGCTCCTTTGTTGAGGGTGTTGGAGCAAGTTATGGAACTGGCAGATCTTGCATTGCGATGAGTACTTCAAGATCTGTTTCCTGCTTCTTCCTGTCTGCAGAGAAGGACTGTTTTGAAACTAGTAACAGAGAATTACGTCTTGTATGCTACCAGCTCAGTTATAACTGACCTATCTTCTTTATTTACTACTATTATTATCATTGTTATTTTGCCCATGGCAGCTGGGTAGTTTCAGCCAAATAATAGTGAAAAGCAATCTGGATTAGGAGGCCAGCATCCTGGGCTCCTTTTTTCCCATCTGTGGAATATCACCATCAGCGAGCCTGCATGAGGAACTGTTTCTTGACACCTGCTCTGGAAACTCAAAGATGGGTAAAACATGGTCCCTGCCCTAAAACTCATCAGTGCCTCATAACCAGCAAGGACAACTGGAGGGGGCCTGTGAGTGGGAAGTGGTTGGGAAAAGAGGAAGTGATGCCCTCAAATGTGCAGGGCTTGCCACGTGGGGGAGAAGGATGTGGGGAAGGGAAAACGTCCTTCTAGGCAAAAAGCTGTTTAAGTACAGGCCCTGGAGTAAGAAAATACAAGGTTTTGGCCAGGTAGGGTGGCTCACGTCTGTAATCCCAGCACTTTGGGAGGCTGAGGCGGGCCAATCATGAGGTCAGGAGTTCGAGACCAGCCTGACCAACATGGTGAAACCCCGTCTCTACTAAAAGTACAAAAATTAGCCGGGCTTGGTGGCAGGTGCCTGTAGTCCCAGCTACTCAGGAGGCTGAGGCAGGAGAATCACTTGAACCTGGGAGGCGGAGGTTGCAGTGAGCTGAGGTCATTGCGCTACTATACTCCAGCCTGGGCAACAGAGTGAGAGGCTTAGTTGAGGACAGGGTAGGGCAAGAAGTGGGATGTGACTACAGGATAGGGCTTAGGCGTGTTGTATTGAGTTGGGATGATGAGAGGTGTTGGCCCTGGAAAAATGGACAGGAGCTTAGTGGTGGAGGCCATTGTGAGCCATCAGATGCTTTGGAGCAAGACTGTGACATGAGCAGCTCTGTGGTTCAGAGAACTGCTAACCCTTTAGAAAATTTAAGTCAGAGAGGAGACAAGGTGTTTACCAAAATGCAGTGTGAACTAGGAATTTGGTACTTTCTTTAACAGAATAATTTTTTTGCTTTTTTTTTTTTTTTTTAACAAGTGATTTTTCAGCCTAGGACATGTGGGCTGCTTTCCAAAGCCTTGTTGAATGATAGTGGAAAGGTGGGGACATTTATTTTAAGCAAATAGAATTTAACAATGTGTAGACTTCCGTAATTGTGTTTTACTAATTGGTACTTATTTAAGGTCATCAGAGGAGAGGGACTCATTTCTTTTCTCAAAAATCTTGAGGGATGGACACTGGGAGCTGAACTGGGACGATGTATTCCTAGTAACCACAGGTTTGGTGTGTCGGTTGGGAGTGACTGTGGGGTAGGACTGGGTGTGAGCAGAGGGCCAGCTAATTTGCCGTCTTGATGACTCTGTGGGTGACGGCTTTAGGGGCTGGCAGTATCTGGTGGAACTAGAATCTGCTCAAAAGGTGGAGCTGCCTTACAGCAGTTGCCAGCTTGCCGCTTACCTGCAGAGCATGTGCCCTCGTGGGTCATGGCTCTGCCTCTCAGATGTTCCTGGTCCTCTGCTTGGATCCACCCCCTCACTGCAGCTGAAACAGGCAACAAAGGAGCATCATGTGCCCAAGGCCTGAAAAGTTAGAGTGGTTGTGAAGGAAGTCAGACTGCAGGCCCCAAAGACAATTAATGGTGTAGTAATTATTGTAGAGATACAACATTGCGTTGTACTCTCAGGTTTTCAGACTCCTCTGTCCTCTAGGGAAGAAATACTAATTTTTTTATAGTCTGACTTTATACATTTCTAAGCCTTATACTCATGGACTAAGGGACTTGGATGGGAAGGTTGTGCACAATGTAGGTAGGCCTCCTGTAAATGTGGGTTGAACAGAATACATACCTCAGTCATTTTCGTCACTGAAAATGGATTTATTCATTCTGTGATTTTCTGAATGTTGGCATTTTTTGTTTAGTTTTGTTTTTTGATGTGTTCTCGCATTTGAGCTAGGATTGTGCAAGAGAAAGTAGGATGCTGGAAAGCTGAAGTAGAGCTTTTGGGGGACCTAGAGGGGAGCTGGGTTGAGAGTAGTGTCTGAAAGTACTGCTTTTAGTGGGTTCCTTCTGCATATGTGACAAGGGCCAACTACTTAGGGGAAGCACAACACCATGTATGTCTCTGTGTAATCATCTCAACAACCTCATGAGGTGTAGCTATTATTTTCCCTCTTTAAAAAGACAGGAAACTGAGGCTTAGAGATGCTTCTGTTTCTGAGATCATGCAGCTAGTGACACATGATCAGGAAGCTTTATGGCAAGCTTTAAGAGGAGTGTTTTAGATAATCTCAATATACCTTGATACCTGGAGAGTTTCTACCACTTGACTCAATTTGTTTGTCTTGGGGCTGGGTGTGGTGGCTCATATCTGTAATCCTAGCACTTCTGGAGGCCAAGGTGTGGAAGATCACCTGAGGTCAGGAGCTTGAGACCAGCCTAGCCAATATGGTGAAACCCCATCACTACTAAAAATAGAAAAATTAGCCAGGTGTGGTAGTGGGCACCTGTAATCCCAGCTACTTGGGAAGCTGAGTCAGAAGAATTGCTTGAACCCAGGAGGTGGAGGTTGCAGTGAGCTGAGATCGTGCCACCGCACACCAGCCTGGGCAACAGGCTGAGACTCTGTCTCAAAAAAAATAATTGTTTGTCTTGATTCTTCTTGGTTTGCTTAGATTCAAGCATAATACATTATTTGAATGTCTCTAGTTTCATCTGAAATATCCTTAATTGAGCAATTGCTGTGTTTAGGATTCTAGGTTTAGGCATGGTGGAGTTTGGTGGTTCTTGCCTTTCGGGAGTTGACGTCATGAAAGGAATTCTTCTGCCATGTGGACCCTGAGCTAAGTTCCCATGGGAGGACCAAGGCTCACGGAAGTTCAGAGGAGTAGATCTGCACTTCTGGGAAAAGCACAAGTAAGGGTTAAGAGTCCGAGGGGGAAAGCAGGTTGGTTTTGAGTTTACAGTGTAATTTGGTGTTGAGGAAGGTGTCTTGAGAAGATGGTAGTGGTGCAAGATGGAATGTGGGGCAGGATTGGACCTTTTCTTCTTTAAGTGGTAGGGAGTCCAAAGTGAGTAGAGAAGTGACAGGTTGGCCTACTAAGAACTTGGAGACACCCTCAACAGTGGGCACGTGGTTTGGGTGTCTGCGCTTTCGGTGGCTGCCGTGGCTCACTTCACTGTTTACTTTTGACCTGAGGCAGAGTGCATCCCATGGCAGCTGGTACAGGATGAACCAAGAGGCAGCACCCAGGATATCTGAATTGCCTAAAGCCACTGCAGTGATGTACATACACAGTGAAGCTTTATTTCTTTACAGCCATAGACTTGTTGAAAAGCTGAATCACATACTCTGGCTTAATATGTGCCTTCGTGGTTACCAATTCCAGGTGAGCCACCTTCAAGAGGGGTAACATCCTGTTGTTGGAAAGGTGCGGCCAGGCAGCAGGGAACCTGGGTTCTACTTTAGTCCTGACATAGGAAGTTTTGGTTCATATCCCTTTGGTCTGGTAGGCCCCTTTTGGGTGCTTGTTTACTGAAATGATGTATCATGTTTATAATGTTGGTAGATGAGTATATATGCGAATACCTCTGGTTTACTGAAGGTAGAACCAAGAGCTTTCCTGCAGTCTGTGTTGAATGGAGCCACAGGTCAGTTAGGACACCTGGCCCAGAGCACCTTGAGCTGGTGGGCCTGCTCGTGGTCCCAGGTGTTGTAGTGTGGGACTTGAGCCCACTCTACTGACTCTCCCCTCCCCAGCCCAATTTTGGAATCATGCTGAGTCTTTACCTGTTGCTGTTCTCTGCCTCAGTCCAAAAGGTTTGACAAGGAGTGCCTTCACCCATCTAGATAAATGACTTTTACTGATAATTCCCCGAAATCATTTTATCTTCATAGCCAACACTCCTTCCTCTTAAAAACCTGCAAAGAATCCCTTTCCATTCGTCTCCTTTACTCTTTCAGTACTCTGGTAAAGCTGGAAGTGCCTGAAAGAGGCAACCGGAGCCAAGGCTGCCATAATCCACATGCTCTGGACGTCACCCTGGGTGACTCAGATTTGGTTGCATTTGTCATTTCACAACCACCTGCATCTGATCCCACTGTGTGGCAAACTCTCTGCTGGGAGTCTCTGCCTGGTGCCTGGTCTTGGGAGCACAGTGTTCTTTTCCAGGATTGCTTTTCCCAGCTCTTTCTCTCTAGCTTTGGCCGTAGGGTTCATTAGTGAAAGCTGCCATGTCTGCCTACCCCATTCACTTTTGTTAATAATCATTTCTTTTTTTTTTTTTATTTTTTTTGAGACAGAGTCTTGCTCTGTCACCCAGGTTGGAGTGCCGTGGCGGGATCTTGCTCACTGCAACCTCCGCCCACCTCCCCCTAGCTTCAAGCCATTCTCCTGCGTGAGCCTCCCAAGTAGCTGGGATTACAGGCGCCCATCACCATACCTGGCTAATTTTTGTATTTTTAGTAGAGATGGGAGTTTTACCATATTGACCAGGCTGGTCTTGGAACTCCTGATCTCATGATCTGCCTGCCTTAGCCTCCCAAGGTGCTGGATTACAGGCATGAGCCACCACGCCTGGCCGTTAATAATCATTTCAAAAGAAAATATGTACTATCATATGCCAGTCATGTTAAATGCTTTCTGTGCATTATCCTCATAGTCCTCACAACAGTCTTATCAATTATCCTCATTTTGCAGATTTGGAAGGTGGCAACTGGGGAGGTTGCCCTCATCTTTTCAGTTACCTAACTTAATATACAGGAGGAATTGTACCTCTTACATCTGTATTTCATCTCATTTAATCTTTGCACACTATTATTTCTATTTACAGATGAAGAAGCTGGGGCTTAGTTTGAATAACTTGCCCAAGGTTGCTCTAGCTAATTAGTGAGAGTCTGAATTCAAACCCAGGCCAGTGTACTCCAGTACAAGTGCTCTTCATCTTTGCTCATCTGCATTTGTTTATTAAGTAAAAATATCTACTTTTTGGGCTGACAAAGCTGATGGCTCTTCGAACTCCTGGCCTCAAGGGATCCTCCCATCTCAGCCTCCCAAAGTAGCGGGATTACAGGCATAAGCTACCACGCCTGGCCAAAGCTAATCGTTTCTATTGGATTTGTTTTCTAATGCTTTCTCCTTTTTAAATGGGGGAAGAGAGGGAGATGATGTACTATAGTGTAAGCTCCTTGAGGACTTTTTGTTCTTTTTGTTTTTGTTTTTGGAGACAGGGTCTCTGTCACCCAGGTTGGAATGCAGTGGTTTCATCTCGGCTCACTGCGACCTATACCTCCTGGGTTCCGATGATTGTCATGCCTCGGTATCCCAAGTAGCTGGGACTACAGGCACGTGCCACAATGCCTGGCCAGTTTTTGTACTGTTAGTAGAGATCAGGTTTTGTTTGTTTGAGATGGAGTTTTGCTCTTGTTGCCCAGGCTGAAATGCAATGGCGTGATCTTGGCTCACTGCAACCTCTGGCTTCTGGGTTCAAGCAGTTCTCCTGCCTCAGCATCTGGAGTAGCTGGCATTACAGCAATGGGCCAGCATGCACAGCTGATTTTTGTGTTTAGTAGAGACAGGGTTTCACCATTTCGGTCAAACTGGACTCAAACTCCTGACCTCAGGTGATCCACCTGCCTCCCGACTTAAACTGAGATGAAATACAGATTGCAATTCAGACCTTAGGTTATCCACTGCCTCCCAAAATTAAATGAGATGAAATAAAGACTGCAAGAGGTACAGTTCCTCCTGTATATTAAGTTAGATAACTGAAACCACCTCCCAAAGTGCTGGGATTATAGATGTGAGCCACTGCACCCAGCTGAGATCGGGTTTTACCTTGTTGCCCATGCTAGTCTCCTGGCCCTCAAGCAATCCATCCACCTCAGCCTACTAAAGTGGTGGGATTACAGGTGTAAACCACTATGCTCTTTAGCTTTTTTCTTTTTCTTTCTCATGACTACTTTTGTGCCAGCTTGTTCTTTTTAGGCATTTTATTCACTGATGCATCCCAAGCACTTGCCATAGTTAGTGCCTGGCACATACTAGGTGCTCAGTGAGTATTTGTTGAAGAAATGAAAGAGGAAGGGGTTATTTGACCTGTTTCACAGGTGGCAATATTTACACAGAGCGGTTGGATGTCCTGCCCATAGGCATGCACAGTTGTTGAAAACAGCTTTTGCTCTTCACACACAGATTTTTTTTTTTTTTTTTTTTGAGACGGAGTTTCGCTCTTGTTACCCAGGCTGGAGTGCAATGGCGCGATCTCGGCTCACCGCAACCTCCGCCTCCTGGGTTCAGGCAATTCTCCTGCCTCAGCCTCCTGAGTAGCTGGGATTACAGCCACGCACCACCATGCCCAGCTAAATGTTTTTTTGTATTTTTAGTAGAGACGGGGTTTCATCATGTTGACCAGGATGGTCTCGATCTCTTGACCTCGTGATCCACCCGCCTCGGCCTCCCAAAGTGCTGGGATTACAGGCGTGAGCCACCGCGCCCGGCTCAGATCTTTTTTTTTAACATTTTTTTTTTTTTTAATACATATAAAATGGAAGGCATTAGATCTTAGACATGGGATTGTAGAGTGTGATATAACACGCTATAAATACTTACCCAGTGTCTGGTACACTGTAAACATTCAGTAAGTGACTGCTGTGGTTGGAGCTTCTTTTCTGCATGTGCCTTGATTTGGGGTAGGATTGCCACACAGATTATGAAAGTTGAAAATTTGTGAGCCATGGAAACCTTTTAAAAACATGTTTAGTTAATCTAGTGTTTCTTCTATCTTTGCTATAATATCCTTCAAGCAATACAAGTAGTCAAATTGGTAAAACGAGTTCACATCTATCTTGGGCAGGTGGACAAGTGGTTATGACTGGCAAGATTTGATTAATGGTATTTGCATTTTCCCTGTTTACAATCATAGAGCATTTCACTGGAAGGGGCCTCAGGGAGGCATGGCTTCTTTCTTTTCCTTATACCCCCTTACCTTACAGGTGAGGAAAATGAGGCCTAGAGAGATGCAGGGGCAAGCTGGATGTGGAACTCTGGTCTTGCATGTCAGATTCTCTTAGAATTCAGCTCACCCTGCCAAATCCAGGTGCTTGGAGTGTTGTCCTCAGTGGTTTGTCTGAACACTTGCATGCCGGAGCCACAATTATTCCTGCTCAGATGTTAATAGCAGATTATATCAATAATCCACCAAGAGCCAGTAAGTCAAAACCAGGACTGTTTAAACATTTTTTTTTGCCATCATAAAATGTTCTTAGCGAGACATGGTGGCACACCTGTGAAGTCCCAGCCACTTGTGAGGCTGAGGCAGGAGGGTCTCTTGAACCTAGGAGTTTGAGATCAGCCTGGGCAGCACAGTAAGTCTCCATCTCTAAATAAGTAAATGAATGAATGAGCTTATTCACTGTAGATAATAAGAAGGAATGTGAAGAAAAGCAAGTTATCATCCTAAATTAAGATTATAAAGTATGTAGTCCTAAGGATTAAAAATTATTTTTCTCATCAGATTTTTAATTATTTTACTGCATATATGACAACAATAGAAGAATTATAAATGAACTTAAAGGAAAAAACATCTAATGATGCAAAGAGGAAAAAGAAAAGTAAAATTATTTATGCCCTCAAGTAAGAGGAAACCATTGTTGATACTTTACTGTATATCTCCTTCTAGATGGTTTTCCATGGATATATACACATATAACAAAAATGGGATTTATTGTGGACAATTTAAAAACCTATTTTTGTACATGTCTTTATACCATATGTTTTAGAATTTTAATATGATATAACAAGGCTTTTTTGGTGTATTCAAATATTCTTGAACATGAAAATCACATTATTTTGATGTGGTATAATTTGGGGGACAAGGTCATAGGCTAATGTTTTAATTATTTTGCATTCCCTGGGCACTCATTGTGTGAGTGAAGGAAAGGTAGTCTTCTAGGTTACATGAAACTAATATAGTATTAAACTTTTTATGGTAAATCGTGAATACGTAATTCATCAGAAATTTATTTTAAAGAGGGAAATACTGAACTGACAAAACGTGTTTATTTTTGGATAGCATGTAATCTGTCATCTTATTACCTCAAACACGTGAGGGTTACTGATGAAAAAAATATCGAGCAGTTCGAAAAGTCCTTCCTCTAGAGGGCTGGCCTCTCTTGTGAGGAAGGCATTTGTCCTCTTATATAGGGCACTGTGTTGTGAACATAGGATTGATGTGTTGTGTCCTTTACCTGTGATGATGGTTTTTTTTTTTTTGTTTTTTTTTTTGTTTTTTTTTAAGGCAAAAACACATGTAATTTTATTTTTGTTTAACCTTAAGCTTGCCAGCTTCTTTCCCTGAACAGCATTTGTCTTGTTTTGGTACCCACCTACACTTATATTGGAAACATACTGAAAACTACTTAGTGATTCCACTTTGAATTTATAGTCATATGAGTAAGATGTTTTGAATATAGGCCTATCCATATGCCCAGTATAAATTTCAGGAACTCTTAATGTCTCTTCTTTTACAGAAACTCTATCTCTATCCTGATATAATTAGGTTGGTTAAGAAAATTAAAGGCCACAGGCCAGAAAACTAACTTCCACAAATGCAACAAAAGGAAAAGTTTTTCCAAGTACCTCTATGCAATGGGAAATCTTTCTTTTAAGTACCAAGTCAATTTCTTCAACTGTAAATGTATTCTAACTTGATGGTTTTCAAATATAATGCAGTAACAACAAAATATAATAAAATTAAGACTATAAGAAAACAATAAATGGTATAATTCAAATAATGACAAAAATAAAATTACATTATGGATTTTGTAATCAATGTATAATTATATATTTAAATTTTACTTTACATACATAAGATCACAGCTAAGGAGGTTCACCATAATTTCAAATTTTATCACAGTCACTTGTGCTATTTTATCACATTTGAAAATATTCACTGTTATTTATTTCAAACAGCAATCTATAAATTTGTTTTCTTCAGGATAATTTAAAAAATTAAATGATGTGTTGAACATACTACTAAAGGAACTTTACTTTTTGATTATGGCCTCTACATTGAAGATCTGTAGGAATTTTTCTAATTATTTTCAAATCTTCCTATGACCTCTCTGTTCATAGAAATATAATCTTTGAAATAATTTGTGTGAATACTTTACAAATCAAAAATGGATGCACATGACCGTATTATCATTATCACTAATTTTAACAGTCTCCTAGATATTTTTTATGTCATTTTTCTTGCTTATGTCAGTAATATGAACATGCTCTTAATATAACAGAGTATTTAATTACATCAGTTTTCCATCAGCCCACCAAAGTCACTTAATTATATTGACCATTTCCATTGATTGGCAGGAGGTTCTTCTACTGACAGCTCCCATGGTTCCTGTGTCATCTTTTTCTTGCCAGACTTAGTTCATATTCAGCTGCTTTAACCATAACCAGCTTCTCTTTTGTAATTTGTTCTATATACTTTATGTATGCTGCATTTTTAGGGATTCCCTCAAGAGCATCAAGAATCTTTCTGTACAATATTCTTAGCCTCTTGTGTGGACTCTTGCACACAGCCAATCCCACAAGGCCAGTGGTCTTTAGCACACCCGCCATGACAGTGCTAACGAGTCAGTGACCTGTGTTTGTATTTTTATTGAATGTTTTTCTTTAAATTAATGTCATGTTACTTGGACATTCTAGAGCAGTTATTCTCAGTCTTTTTAAAAGTAAGATACTCCTTTAATATAAAAAATTTCCAGACCATGGCCGGCGTGGTGGCTCAAGCCTGTAATCCCAGCACTTTGGGAGGCCGAGGCGGGTGGATCACGAGGTCAAGAGATCGAGACCATCCTGGTCAACATGGTGAAACCCCATCTCTACTAAAAATACAAAAAATTAGCTGGGCATGGTGGCGCGTGGCTGTAATCCCAGCTACTCAGGAGGCTGAGGCAGGAGAATTGCCTGAACCCAGGAGGCGGACGTTGCGGTGAGCCGAGATCACGCCATTGCACTCCAGCCTGGGTAACAAGAGTGAAACTCTGTCTCAAAAAAAAAAAAAAAAAAATTTCCAGACCCAAGTATGATTTTAATTATTTTTTTAGATTCTGTTGAGAAGCTCTAATGACAGAAAAACTCTATTAACATTTTAGTGCAGCTTATCTTTATTAAATGTAGCAGCTTCTTCATACCCTTGCAAAATAATAGTACTTATATGTGTAAATTTACTTGATTTCTAGATGCTCAATGAGCAAATGAATAAGTGGATCCCTTGAAATGGCTCCCTGGAGGGCCTCTGCTCTAGAGGAAGACATATCCTGCATATGTAGTTCTAAAGTCTAATGTCAGGAAAAGAATGATTAGACCGGTTCTGAACTGCAAGTGGTGTTCTGTAACTCCAGAGCTAAAAGCCACTGTATGACAAGTTAGGAAGATATGTTTTCTTCCACCTGTTCATACACTGAATGGTTTCCAGAGCAGCCCTTGATATCACCTCATTTTCCTCATTTCAAAGAATTCAACTGGGGAAGAAAACACAATCAGCCAGATTGTCAGAAACATTTGGACATACCTAATGATGCTCCCTTGCCCTTTTAATTAATATACTGTGATCTATTAGAGAGAGGACTGGGTTTGTCAGCTAGGAGACTCACAAACATAAGGTCTTGGCTGTAAGCCCAACCTTGATTATGATGAAAGAAAAAGATAAGCTTCACACCTTGGTTTTTCCATCTCTAAAACGGGTAGCCTTGTATCTTCTTAGGATGTGACACAATGATACCCATAGACGGCAGTTTCTTTCTTTTTAATCAGTAAATGTAAACAAAAATCTTTGTGAGGGTAGAAGCTGTTAGAAAGTACCATATAAAGGAATAGGACCATAAATCTAGGGAAATTCTAAGCATTCTGAAAGCTGCTTTTAGGCAGGGCAACAGCCAAAAGACCAGCTGGTAGATTGAGACCTTCCTCAAAAACCTGACTTTGTTCTCTTGTGGTTCCATTTTCCTTTTTTCAAATGGGGTCTAGTGGCTTAGTTGTGGTTATTCCACAGTGATGCCTCTTTTATTGCTATTCTTACAGTTCTGACAACAACAGCATTCTTGCACCACTTAACTCTCCAAGATGCAGGCAGGGGAGGCAGCTGCCTCATTTCTGATGTGCCTGTATTAACCTGCAGCAAAAGCATCCCAGTGTTCTACCTTTGTCTAGGAGTTGGGGCTGGGAGCAGGTATTCAGTTTAAGTTTTATGTGCCATCTGTATGTTTTCAAAAACATTTAATATGATCTTGGCCGGGCGCGGTGGCTCACGCCTGTAATCCTAGCACTTTGGGAGGCCGAGGCGGGTGGATCACGAAGTCAAGAGATCGAGACCATCCTGGTCAACATGGTGAAACCCCGTCTCTACTAAAAATACAAAAAATCAGCTGGGCCTGGTGGCGCGTGCCTGTAATCCCAGCTACTCAGGAGGCTGAGGCAGGAGAATTGCCTGAACCCAGGAGGCGGAGGTTGCGGAGCCGAGATTGCGCCATTGCACTCCAGCCGGGGTAACAAGAGCAAAACTCCGTCTCAAAAAAAAAAAACATTTAATATGATCTTTATTTCAAGATTTTATAGCCCTTTCAAGTTGCTCTAGGGAACCTTCAGCAGTTTCTTAGCGAAACAGGTAGACAGTAAGTGTGAATCAACTGAGTCCAGGAAAGAATGGGGTTTGGGAAGACCATATTGTTTGGATTTTCTGCTAATACTAAAACTGGATTTTTACAACACAGGCAGGGAGAATTACTGTCATGTGGTGGACAAGGTGGGAGAGGTGGCATATGACTAAGTAAGTCAGCTGACCTCAGTTAAAGGGCTGTGACCATCCATACAATGGAAGCAGTACCTCGTCCAACTGTTGCTCTCAGTTGAGTGAGCTTCTCATGTCTGAGGGGGTGATTGGGGTGATGAAGACTTTTGATGGAACTGACCTCACACAGGTTTCCTCCAGGGGGAAAAACCCACCAAACTTTAAGAATTCCAAAACAGTTTCACAATTCTGATTTTAGTAGAGGTTTGATTTGAAAAGGGACTCCATGTGCACCTTCTCTCTTGCCTTTGTTTTATAGATGTCAGTAATGCCAGTATTTTAAAAAGTAGAAATGAATTATAAATTATATCTTAAGGATTTTGTTTTGAAGAATTGTTTAATTGTCTAGGATTTCTTCCCCTTTCAGTAGCTTCAGATCCCAATAGGTAGGCAAAATGAAGATAATAGTAAAAAACTAAGCTTTTCGTAAGAGATGTTATTTATTTTTAAATAGAGATGGGATATTGCTATGTTGCCCGGGCTGGTCTCGAACTCCTAGGCTCCAGCAATCCTCTAGCCTCAGCTTCCCAAAGTGTTGGGATTACAGGCATGAACCACTACCCTCAGCCTGAGACATTATTTCAGTAGGAGATCATGAATATATAAGGAATTTAGGAGTACATATGTAAAGTCTTCTCTTGAACCTACATTTTTGGTCAGGGGAAGAGGTGATTTTTTAGGTATCATAATGTGCAAAGTAATGAATAACAGTCTCTAAAGACATTTAAAACAATAAATAAAGTATAAATATCTTTATTCAGAACTTGCTGAGCTCTGAAGCTTGATGTTTTCAAGGGTTTTTTATCAGGTGGCTTGTGAAAGCCTGTCATTAACTAAACCTGTGTTGTGTTTCCCTCAGAATTTCATTAAAAAGGTATGCATAGGTTCACATCCCCCTTACATGAAGGGGCACTGAAACAGAAACTTGATAGAAATATTGAGGAGGGAAAAAGATAAAGCCACCGTGGCACCTGGCCTCCTTCTTTCACTTCCCTTCCCAATTCTGCCCCTTTGAGATGTTCTTTGAGAAGATGGAGGAAGCTTGCTATGCATAGGGTCATCACCCTGGATCTGGCAACGGGAGTGGCTCAGCACTGGGAGTTCCCTCCCCAAAGCCCAGAGCTAATTCATCACGTCCAGCTGCTGTCAAGAGTTGGGCAGTCCTGTCCCTTGGCTTTCTGGGGAAGGCCCGAGTGAGGAGGCAGGAGCAGGGAGGGGACCATGAGAGTACCTGCTAGACCTAATGCCACCTGCCCCCCCCCGAGGCCATCTGGGAAGGAGCTACCTTGTGGACTGGGGTACAGGAAGGCAGAGAATAGAGGGTTGGAATCCAGAAAAGAGGGTGGAGGGCTCGACTGCAGTTACTGCCATTGTCTGAGGACAGACCAAGCCCTGGTGCAGAAATTGGCTGTTGGCCTTTTCTCTTCAGATGTTCGCATGCAGGAAGTGCCTTTAATAAAGTATGGTTTACTAACCTGAGTATGCTATGCATGTGCACATTTGGATGCCAAACATACAGGCAGGTAAAACTAAGAAGCCAAATGCTAAGATATTCATTGATGAATTGAAACCAGCCTTACTGGCTGCTCTATTGGAGTGATTTGCCCAAACTGCTCCAAACTTTTGTTTGGTCTACTAAAAACATTAGTTGGAAAGGTACAGCATTAATTTAAGGCAGGGAAGCCTCCAGCATGTGAGAGTCGTGCCTCTCTCGGTGATGCTGGGAGGGAAGGATGGGAGATGAGAGTCATTTCACCGCTGCTTGGCTCCTCCTCTTCCTCTCCCTGCCCTGGAGCGGCAGCCTCAGCTTTCCAGAGTCTCTTGCCTGGTGCTAGGCCCCGTGAGCGGTTGGATTTTAAGTATTTCTGCTATTTTCAGTATCATCAGTCATCACTTTCAGAGTTTCTTTTCTTTTTCAAGGGTACCCAGTCTAACTGTTTAGCTCCTTTTCAGTAACCCTCCTCACTCACATACGCCCAGTCAGGAAGATTAATAATGTTAACAGATTTACTATCGCTGCAAAAAACATTAGTTAATTAGACTTTTACACCTCAGTCAGATGGCATTAGACACCCTTTGTGCACTTTAACTCAAGGATGTTAAAGACCTAAATCTTTCAGAAAAAAAGAAAAGAAAGAAAAAGGACAGGCACTTTTCCAGTTTAAGCTGCATGTTGGTCCATGTTAATTAGGCATTTGTCCTTTAGTCTGGAGGTGATAGAAAATGCCAGTTACTGTGGTATTTAACTGACATCAAACTCCTGTCCAAATAATTCAGTTGGGCCCAGCCTTCTCTCTTAATTGGTGGGAAGGAAAACTTCGGCACACACCCAGAATAGAGGAAACTGTTACTTACATTGAACATTTTAAAGTTTCATTCTGAAGGATCTGAAGGACATTTGAATGTTTTTTAAATTAACTATCCAGTTGAGCTTTTTTAAAACAGTAGCAAAAGAATCTCCCTTAAAACTTGAGCTACCCAAAATAATTAGCTTTTGTAAGTCTTCAGAAAATGAAAGTTTAGTAATTGTTGTTATCCAAGGTCAAAGTGGTGGTTGTTACCCAAGGCCCTTATAGATTTATGTATCTCTTTGGCCTTGTTTTAAATTAGTGCTCTGAACATTGACAGTTTTCTAGATCATACTTATATTTCTTTATTAATACCAGAAATTCACAAATGGGTTAAAGCACCCAGCAGTATACACATTTAAAAATCAATATATGATAGCATATTGGGACAAAAGTGACACGAATATGATTGTTTCATGGGAGCAATTAGATGACACTTTGTTTTTTAAAGCAACTTGTTCCTAGTTGCTGGAGAAGGTAATCCCCCATAACAAGTATAGTTTACCTTTTTCATGAGTAAGGTAAAACAATTACAAAAACAATGAAAATATGTTTTTTCTAACTAGTGGGTAGTTGTATTTGATTTTAAACCTTACTCACTTTGTGTATGGTTTCTAGCCAAAGGTTCACACATTTGAGAGCATTTCACTTTTAGTACTGAACTACTTTTTCATGCACTGAATGATTACAATATGTTAACACTCCTGTAAGGCCCAGAATTGCTTGGCTGCCCCTTGCCCTGCCTGCCTGGTACTGGCTGAAAAGGTACCATTGTTTGTTCTGCAAACACTGGGTGATGTTTGTTTCCAAGGTGACTGGTTCTATTGCTGCCCTTTAAGCAAGGTGGGGGGGGATGGGGAGAGAGAAAGTTGGCTTTAAACACCTGAGAGCATCCTGTCCTGAATACAGTGTGTGTATGTATATGTGTGTAAGTTGAAATTTTATTTTAACTGAGGTAACTGGAAAGAAAGGAATAGTGTAGAAATGGGAGGAAAAGACAGTATCAGTAAGCTAAAAATATTAGTAGGTTCTGATATTTAACTCAGTATACTTTGGGAGAGTGTAATGGTCCAAAATGTTAAAGATCTGGTTAGACTGAAGTTAATTGTTTACATTTGGAGTTAAGGGGAGAAAAATGTCTTAGATGCTGACTGTTGAAATATTAAATTTATTTTTGCATGAAATAGTTTTCTTCTGCTATAACCTATGTGTGGCTATTCAGATGAATAAATACTTGTCAATATAATTTACTTGGTTATTGATCAGGTAGTTGGGCCTTCAAAGAAAAGTATGAGACAACATGAAATATAAACAGATTCAAGTTCCATAAAAAAAGAAAATCAGTAAAATTATTCAGGTATATTTGTGTCCAAAATTTTCGAAAAAGATAAAATAGATAATCTTTTCATTGGGGATGTATATTGACTTAATTTATTTGACTTTGGAAATTCATATTTTATCAGTCAGAACTTTTAGATTCAGACTAGAAAAAAAATTCCTTGTTGGTCCATTCCCCCACCCACTCTTTTTTATTGTACATAGATGCTGTTAACCGAACTTTGGCTTTTTCATTCCTATCAGGTTTAGTACAGTTCATGCGCAGGTTTCAGTAAACATTAACTACTTTTATCAGGGCTTGCAGTGTGCTGAATGGTTTAGCAAAGAGAGTGTACTGCAAGAGACAGATGAAAATGAGAGAGTCCAAGGTCACATGGATGTTGAATTTGTTTTAATTATTGAGAATTTAGGGGAAAGACCATCAGGCCTCACACTTTAAATCTCTTTATGTGGGCCTGCCATAGGGCTTCTTTGCCAGCTTTTTTATGTACTGAAGCTAAAACATTTGTTCATGGTGTGAGTGGTAAGGCAAGTGACTTTAAAACATGTTTTTTTCTTTCAATTGATAAAAAATTATTCAGGGCTTCTTTCTAGGATGAAAGATTCTCAAGGCCCTATCAGAGATAACACAACACTTATCATGGTGATTTTGAAGACCCCTTTGAATTTTATAGGGATCCTTTTTTCCCCTTCTCAAAGATTGTTCAGGATTGCCTTCTGATAATCAATTTCGTTTCTGGAGTTAGCGCAGTTACTCATAAACCAAGTGCTAGGATGAAATCTGAAACACAGATACAGAATAAGCATGTGTTTTGAGATCATGTAACGTTCCCCAACTTTTGCCTATCATTTTTGAAAACAGGAGTGTGATTTGTGCTTAGTTTTAGAGAAAAGGACATGAACGTTTAAGAAATTACTGACAAAAATTATTCTCCTCCTGCCCCTCTGGTCCAGTAAATATTGAAGCCGCTGGGCCTCGCTTTTTTACTCCCTAGCTGGACAGCTGGTTCGGGATCTGCCCCATGACTAACGCAGCTGACCCTGAAGTGGGAAGTTGCGAACACAGAACAAGCGTTGTTCCTTAGGGTGGTGTCCCTAAACTTGAAATTGAACTTGGTCCTGCTTGCGGGTGGGCTTGCACGCGCCAGGCTTCGTGTGGTGGCTCTTGCGCGCTGGCCCTGGAGCGCCAGCGTGGGTGACCCGTGCCCCACCTCAGATGGTCTTTTCACCCTGTTCCGTTTCTGGGCGGGGCGAGGGGAAGACAGCGGGTGCCTTCCCTCAGAGCCGGGCAGCCATTGTGCCTTGGGAACACAGTCTGAGTAGAGTTGTGTTGGCACAGATGAAGGTGCCCAGCAGCCCTCCTAGGGACTCGAGGGTCTGTCGGTGCTCTCCTTGTCCAGGTGCTGCAGGCAGGGAGCGGGAGGTAGACTGCTGGCGTCGTCTTGCGTCAGGGCTCCACTGCCGTGGGGGGCCCGATAGGGCCGCCCCCAGGGCGCCTGGGGTGGGTGCCGTGTGAGCGGGTAGCGAGGCCATCAGTCAGGGCGGCGGGTGCTGATTGGCTGGCGGGCGGGCGGGGGCTGGGCGGGGCGGGGCTAAGCCTTCGTTCGCGCTGGCGTTCCCCTGTGAAGAGCGCTGCATCTTCCAGCGGACCTTGCCGCGCTTTCCTCAGCTGCGAAGGGCACGGTCGCTGGGGACACAACCTAATGAACAACCAAAGCTTTTCAGAGATGTCTTTAGCAACTCAGCTCCATAAAAATAATAAGTTCTTCTCAGGGAAAGATTAGAAGATGAGTGCTCGGAGTGAATCCGTGCCCACCCCCCCCCCCGCCCCACCTCCCTTTCTTCGCCAATTAGAGAGCATTTAGCCTGTGACCACTTAAATTTTCACAAGATTTGCATAGCCATGAATATGACCGCTTGCATTTTGTATTTCTTTCCCCAAATAAGTCTCCATTGAAACATTGGACTTCCCTGATGGCTATTTCGGAATAAAACTATGTAGCTGGGTATTTCATGATGGGTAGCTCCAAAAAATTTTTTTTAAAACAAAACAAATAAAAAAAACCCCAGGGATCTAGAAAATGCTCCCCAAAGCCTTTTTTGACGAGGAGGAGGGGTGCAGACACTGCCTTCGGCCAGTGGACCTGGAAGGAGTGGGGTGTGTGCAGGACAGAGCCCAGGAGAACCGTTAGACGGGTGGCCGGGCCGGGAGGCAGGGCCTTTCTGGCTCTTTCCGCAGAGGCCTGGGCAATTGCCTTCTCCTTTCTGAAAAGAGCCGTTTTCTGGGCCGGGCACAGTGTCTGTCTCAGGGCCGGGCGTGGTGGCTCACCCCTGTAATCTCATCACTTTGGGAGGCTGAGCTGACGGATCGTCTGAGGTCAGGCGTTTGAGAACAGCCTGGGCAACATGGTGAAACCCCGTCTATACTAAAAAAAACTAATACAAAAATTAGCCGGGCGTGGTGGGCGCCTTTAGTCCCAGCGCTACTGAGGAGATTGAAGCAGGAGAATTGCTTGAACCCTGGGGGCTTCCACGCTTCAGCCAAGGCGACAAGGGTGTAACTTCATCTCCAAGAAAACAAAACAAAACAAAACATTTTCTGGGAATGGAGATGGAGGGCCACACAGAGCCCAGCCAGCTCCTGCGGCTTCCACTTTTACACCCTCCTCAGGGAGCCGGCTCCCATACCCTTCCCAGCCACCCCAAAGCTGATGCCCTTGTCCTCTCCTGCCTGCCCTCTGTCAGGTCTCCCTCCAGGACGCAGTTGCTCGATGTTCTGTACTGGAAGTACATCACCACTGAGGGCAGCAGGTCGCTGTTTGAGAACCATCAGGCCGTTCCTGGTGGCTAAAGGTTGCCTGCTGCCTGGTGCTTTGCTGAGTGTGCCCTGTCTTACTCTGAAACAGTCCGTGGGGTGAGGCTTGACCCCCCATCAGGCCCGCTCCATGAACTGGGGCAGCTTACCAAGCCAGGGCACTGACTTCTGTCCCAAGGCTGGGCAGGGAGGACCCCAGCGCTAGGCACTCTAGGACCCTAAAAGGAATTCAGTGACTTTACATGGCACGGCCTCTCTTCTCTGAGATTTCTCCCCCTTTTGCTGGACCACCTTTGGTGGTCGCTTTTCTCATAGCTGTGATTCTTTATTCTTCGTAGGGGGATAACTCTTCCCTTCTGCACATGCTGGGATCTCACTCCAAGAGGTTCTGGTGGAGCATGAACCATTGACTGGGGCGTGGCCGTTGGAAGCCTCCCAGGCCATGCAAATGCACAGCCCTAATAAAGCTTTTCAAAACTGTACATTAGAAACAGGTCACTTTTACATTTGTGTAGGAAACTTGTCTTGAGACAAATGAATACTTTTGAGCCACTGAGATTTTGGGGGGAAATACAGCTAAAAGGGTTAGGAAATGATACCTAAGGAAATTCTCCCATCTGATGCTCGCTTGTTGAAAACCTGAGTGTTTTCTATTAAGTGAGGCATTGTGGTTCCTATGCTAACTCTGGTAGGCCTTCAGCACTGGCAGGTGTAAATGCGGCTCATTAATTTTTTAAGAAGTTGGAGCTCTGACAGTTTTCAGGGATGCTGAATAGCTGGTACCAGATGTTTCTTTTGTTAAGGGCATGGAGAGGCAGGGTCACAGGTAATCAGGCTATAGCTGTTCACTCTGTTGGTCTGACACTATGGGTTTTGTGGTGCTGAATATTTTCGTAAACCAAGAAGGGTGTGGGGAGGTGCATGTTCTCGTTTCTAGTTGGTCTTTCCCCCAACACTGGCTCTTGTAGTATTATCTTATGTAGAGGTGTTGACTCAATTATCATTAGGCCCAGCTCCTGTTAGAGTAAATGGTGTTCAGGGCCTCTTTATCTAGACCGTTTTGCCACAACTGAAGTGACAGCCTGTGCTTCTAACTGAATTCAGTCCTTTTTTTTCCACTCTCTTACTGTGGAACAACAGCTAAATCGGCCGCTCATCATTCGGATGCAGACTTTACGGCCTCTGAACAGCCTCTGCTTTTGCAGTTTATGAATGCACCATTTGTTGTTTTGAGCACAACTGTTAGATACAACTGGCCGCCGCAGCCCACTCTGCCGGCGCCCAGTGTGCATCACTGCAGCCTTTTTTTCTTTTTTCTTTTTCTTTTTCTTTTTTTTTTTTTTTTTGCATAGGCCAAATTTTTGCTTTAAATACCACCATTTTGTCCACACTAGAATTTCTTTGACCCAGCTTATATTTTTTCAAATGTAAGCTTCAGAAATAAGTGTGTAACACATGACTCAAACTGTTGGTCTAGGGATCCTGAATAAGTGCAAGTATTTTACTTTATTAAAGGGAGGGATTGTTTTTGTGGCTCAGTTTTGCACATTTTTTTTATATTCTCAAACATGTGACTTCCAAATTTTCCTTTAAATTGGGTTGAAGTTAGAAAGTTTTATTATTTCCTAAGTCATTATATTGTTTCTTTTTGAGCTTTCTGCACAAATAATTGTCTTTAGTTTAGAACTTAAGATAGATCTTAAATGTTCTTATAACAAAAAATAAGTATTTGAGGTGATAGATATGTTAGCTTGATTTAACCGTTTCGCAATGTATACATATATCAAAACCTCACCTGTACACCGTACATATACAATTTTGTCAACTGTATTATAATGTAAAATTTAATCTTTAAAAAAGAATTTAAGGGAAGCTGTCAAAACCAGACTTTACAACATGGTAATGAAGAGTATAAGTGACTAATTTCACGTTCTTCTGCTCTTGAAACAGGGTCTCATCCAAAGGTGATAGCATTAATGTTAGGATTTTCATTTCTGTTTTGTTTCTCTCACATATATATTCTTTGACTGTGTAATTATATAGGTGTTGTGTTCTCTGGTTGTATACATTGACATTCCTTTTTTCTTTTTACAAGTTATTTCTATTTGTTTGTATTTTAATTAATAAAGTAGATTTTAATCTTTTTCTGCTGTGCTTTACATATTCAACAACTGGTTCAAATTGTTGGTTCTAACTGCTTGTAGGCCTTGATTCTGCCAAAGAGATAAATTTCTGTTAAGGCAGCAGTGAACATCCTACAGCAACCAACTGTAAGAGCCTCGGTATCCTGGAGCTTCCAAAAGTGAAACAGTCACTTGTTAAAAATGAAGCAGCTTTCTATAGTTGAATTTCTAAGTAGATATATTTATTTGTTGTCTTTCAGAGAGGTTATGGAGGCCCTGGGTTACATTTGCTTTTTTTTATAAAATTGCGACATACAAATAGTTAAGGGGGAAAGTGTAATCTTTTGTAAGAGTCATGCTTTGTTTTTCATCTCTTTGTGTAGAGGAGAAGGTCTGTCTTTTTATGATTAAAAAAGACACCCACTCTTCCCACTACCTGAAGAACCCTGAAGGTCCATGTGAAGACTAAGCAGCCATAAACAAGTTAGGGAGAAATGAGCTTGTGTATTAGTGCTTCCAAGAGCAGCTTTCTCAGCTCTGATCTGTTCTAATTTTCACAGCAAGTTTACACGTGTGGTCCCATGTTTTGGTGGTTGGTTTTGGTCTGCACCTTTCAACTGAGCAAAGTCTCCCTGGACTTTTCTCCTTTTCCCATAGTTTCTTGCTGGCTTCTTCCTGTGATTAGTATGTGTGTTGCTTAAAATGGCAACTGAAACATCACCAGGAATTTTCACCAGGTAGAAACTGCTTTTCTGTATCAAAACAACCAGTACAGCTTAGCTGATGCTTCTGTTGCTAAGCAGGTAAATTTCTGGTCTTCAGACTGCCCTTCTTAACCCTGTAAATGCCTAACATCAACCAAGAAAGAAGAAAATAATTTGATGCTTCTTTTTTACCTAGCGCTTTGTTCAAGTGCGTGAAAATTGGGCCTAGCTCAGCCTAATCTCGATGTGTCTGTTTTAGAGTACCTAATCTCGATTTACTTATTTTGCAGGGTAAGAGGAGAATTGGGAGATGGAGAGGCCCTCTAGGTTGGTGGTTTCCAGTGAACTGTCAGCCCCAGTAGCTGATAGTGGAGGTCTCACTCTAGATGATCAAAATTATGGGTTGATTTCAGTCAGTTAATGGGCCCGTCTTTTCTTTGGAACTTTTCTGTGCCTTTAACTGCCCATATGCCTGTGGGGAAAAGAAGAGGGAAGAAAGGGGTTGCTGTTTGCATCTATTTGCCAGAAAGGAGTTAACAGAACATACCGCAGAACAGGTTGGACAAGACTGTTAAAGCCAGTGATGAAGCCTCCCCCCCCTTCTCTTTTTCTCTTTTTCTCTTTCCCTGCCTCCCTACTCTACTTCTCTGTGTCCCTCTCGTTTCTGCTCTGTGCCCCCCGCAACCTTCCCAGGACTTTAACACATCTTCAGACTAGACTCCCCCCACAACACACACACACACACACACACACACACACACACACACACTCTCTCTCTCTCTCTCTCTCTCTCTCTCTCTCTCTCTTCAGTGTCTGGCTTTCCTTCTAGGCAGAACATTGATGTGAATAAAATACTTTGCGGAGCCTGTGCGAGAAGCAGGCAGTGGCTGTGGGCCTCGGCCTTGCCAGCTGTTTCTAGAGCAGTCGATGGCCAGCTTGCCGTGCCCTCTGTCATGTAACATAGGCCCCATTCAGCAGCAGCATTCTTGAGTGTGCATTTATGTCTCTGTGGGACTGTGGGGTAGATGGCCTGAGAGCGGGGAAAGCAGGAGATGGGAGGGGAGGAGGCGAGGTGGGGACGGAGAAGGAAGTGTGTGCACACGCAGACAGCTGGGGAGGGCAGTGAGGTGGAGTCACTAAAACCCAGTGCCAGTAAGTCAGGAGATGTTGCCGCTGGAAGCATCCGCAGTTAGCTCTGACTTATAGGATGTCTTGTGGCCATAAATGTGGAGGAACCATGCTCTTTAAAAGCCAGTTTGGGTCTGATATAAGTTCTGCTTTGTGTTTGTGTTCATTCACTCCGTAAACATACCATATATAGTCATGCTTGAACTCACTATAACACACATTGCAAGGGAACCACTAGTAGTGCACACATCCTTTGGCTCTTAGAAACAGACTCACATAGGCTATTTCTGGTGTGTCGTGGCTTTCTTCTTTCTTTTTTTGGGGGGAGGTGGGGGAGGGAGAGAAAGCTCTTTTTCCTTCCATTTTCACACTGTTTGGAATGTTCCTGATTCTAGTTTGTCTGGCACTCTGAACGCTAAGGAACTGTATTGTCACGGCAGAAGAAACACTTCTGTGTGTGCATCTGTTTTAGAATAAAACTGTTTTTCTTAGTATCTTAACAGGCATTTTGTAGTTTATGGTCTCCAGTCTCCAGCTGTTTTTGGAGCACCTTCTAACTTTGAGAGGGTGAGCTCTATCTAGCCTATAACATGGACTGTGGGTGGCTAGTGGAGAAGGTACCTGGTATGCTTTTCTGTATCCTCTCTGGATCCTCCCTGAGCTGTCCACCTCTCTTTACCATGCTTCACCTTCAGACTGCTGGGGCAGGACATGCAGCTTCTGCAGAATTCAAGGCAGCCGTTTTCCACTTGGCTGAGCTGGGTCTGTGAGGCAGAGAGCAGTCAGTAATAGGAAAGAAATGCAGTTGTTTTTTCTTTGCCCCCTTAGAATACCTACGATACTGCATTTCAGCTTGGAGCGCGCAGCATGAGGCATTTGTGGTTCAGATAAGAGGTCTTCCTTTTTCCTTCTCTTGTTTTATTTTCCTTCCTTCTCCCCCACTCCCCAAAGGTTTACTGCCTTTCTTCTCAGGCCACGTGTGTAGATAACCCTTGAGGAAAAGATGGTTTCTGTGCTGGGATATTAGGATCTTATGTAAAGGGACAACATGGGCCCTTTCTTTGCCTTGTTTTCTTTCGTTGTCCTCATCAGAGTGAATTATATCTGACTGTGTGACAGTTAATTGTACCATCCTTCCCCTGTCCTAAGCTGATAAGCACCTCTCTGTCTGCCTCCATCAAGCTTCTTTGTTTGAGAAGTTCCTAATGCAGTAGAACAAAGTGACGGTTTTCTTATTTACTTGAAGTCTCTAAAGCACATTTATAATGCTCTTCATGGTATCTTTCTTATAACTTCATTCCTTCATCTTTTGTAATTGAATTGTTCCATAGTACCGGTAATTGGTAAGTTAAAACTTCCTCAAAACATCAGTGAGTTCAGGAAAACAAAATAAAACACTTAACTCTTTTTTTAAGCTATGTGTATTTATTCTAAGCTGTTAATGGCTTGGTAGATAGTGTTAAGAGTAAGATACTGGACACTGTTGGAGTGCCAATTACCGTTTTGTGGATATGGCAATTGATTAGCTGGCTGACTCAAGTAATATGTTGCTTATGTAGAGGTCACTTATTTGGCATGCTTCGGTCCAGAATATTCAACGGATGTGCTTGTGAGTAAGAGCCAGCAGGGTGTAGGTCGGGGGAGTGGTATATAAAATAAAGCTTTCGAAGCCACAAAGGTGTTAGGAAGTCTGGGTACTAACACTCCTACTTTGATTCCTATTGATCCTTTAGGCCTGCACTTTCGCACTATTTATTCTTACTGTAGATACGATCTCGACCACCTTGTCTCTCACATTTGCCAGTCAACACTTCAGAGGCCAATGTTGGGGGTGAATAAAAACCATCAGAAGGAGACACATAAACAGCAAGCAGAAAAGATGTCAGGGGATGAGCCAAGAATTCACATGGCATGGAGCATGGCAGGTTCCTATTGGGGGAGTTTCACAGACTGGACAGAGGAGTCCTCTGAGTTACTTCTTACAACTACCTGTGTATCCACAATTATTTCAGTAAAATTTTCAATTGAGAAAAAAGCATGGCCAACAGAGCCACATGGTATAGTGGCAAAAGTAAAGTAGAGGAGGATATGCCATTAGTTTCCAAAGGCGGCCTAGTGTAAGTTGTTCATTGTGATGATCCTGAGTCACCCCCACAAAAGGCTGAATTAATCATACATTGATTCACCATGCTATGCTTAAGGAGACAGGGAAGTTTGAAAGATACTTAGAATGATTTACACCCAGGAGTTTTAGATGGAAAATTGATTTCTGCATACTTCCCTTCCCCTTCAGTGATGTGCAGCTGCTTCATGAGTTAACATGACGTGTTAGAATAAACCTTTTGATATAGTTAGACATATACTAAAATATTATTTATTTTGCTCGGATTTATAGAAAAAAGTTATTCATTAACAGATTCAGATGATGTCCAAATACCATACCAGGTTGTCTGTAGATTGTTTGTCTGTATTCCCCATTTTTTTTTTTTTTTTTTTTTGAGACAATCTCACTCTGTTGCCCAGGCTGGAATGCAGTGGTGCGATCTCAGCTCACTGCAACCTCCGCCTCCCAGGTTCAAGCAATTCTCCTGTCTCAGCCTCTCGAGTAGCTGGAACTATAGGCACGTGCCATCACGTTCCCCTAATTTTTGTATTTTTAGTAGAGTCAGGATTTTGCCGTATTGATCAGGCTGGTCTCGAACTCGTGATCTCAGGTGATCCACCTGCCTTGGCGCCTCCCAAAGTGCTGGGATTACAGGCGTAAGCCACCGTTGTGGCCATTTGTCTGTATTCCGCTGCGCCTGGCCATTTGTCTGTATTTCTGATGTGAATTTTATGAATTTATCACCAAAAGAATATATAAAATATCACGGATTTTTAAAAGCAAATGATATAGAAGATCCCTAGATACCAGAGAAATCATAGACATCCTGGAAAACAGTCTCTGTAGAAAAGGAATCCTGAACTTAAGGAAGTCTCAAGTTAAGTTTAAACCATCAGATGGTGAATTGGAAGAAAGGAGGGCCCTCATCTTAACTAAGGCTCTAAAAACCATAGAATTTTAGAGCTGGAATGGACTTGCGAGGTCACTTGTTCTGTTTTTATGAGTTTGTCTTCATTTTTCTCAGTATTCTTTCACAATTCATGTCTGTGCCCAGAATTGAACAAGCCACCTGGAATAGTGTCCACATGGCTTTTCAGCTGTGAAGAATAATCCTAACTTGAAAAATAAAAGATGCTTACTCAGCAGAAATTATTAGGTTTTGGTTGGGTTGTTTTGTTTTGTGACAGACTTTTGCTCTTGTCACACAGACTGCAGTGGAGTGGCGCAATCTTGGCTGACCCAGGTTCAAGTGATTCTCCTGCCTCAGCCTCCCGAGTAGCTGGGATTATAGGCATGCACCACTACCACCCGGCTAATTTTTGTATTTTTAGTAGACACAGGGTTTCAACATGTTGGCCAGGCTGGTCTCAAACTCCTGACCTCAGGTGATCCACCCACCTCGGCTTCCCAGAGTTCTGGGATTACAGGCATGAGCCACTGCACCCGACCTGTTTTTTTTTTTTTTTTTAAGGTTATTTGCTAATTTTATTCTTCTCCATAGTTTCGTTTTACAGGTAGAGGACACTTCAGTACTCTACGATGCTATACCAGACTCTTTCTTGATCTTAAGTACTAATGGACGTTTCCGTGGAAATCCCAGGGTGGAAAATTCCCCAGAGTTGCTAATACCTGCTAATGGTTCTCAAGTGGTTTGATATTATCTACATAAGTCCAGAGCATTACTGGACCTGGGTTTTAATAATCAGACCCATAGATAGATAAATTTGAAACATTGTCATACTAGCTTTTAATTTCTTTAAGTCTTCTGTGCACTTAGATTTGCTGTAACATATAGTTAACATATATAAGGTTGGTAGAAATTTTTTGTTCCTGATTCAAATAGGGTTTTCATGTGTTTTGGGTTTTTTCTCCATAAGAGAAATTGTTCCCTTTGAAATTCGGTCTTGCACATATCCATGGCAACTATACCTCCTGATTGCTATGGCAAAGATGGAAAGTATTCTCTTGTAGTGTAGACATTGGTTGTACTGTCAGGTAAGGGAAATGCAACTAATTTCTGTTTCTGGAATTGCATACCAAAAATAGGAATTAGTTGTCTGACTGTTAGATGTTCAGGGCAGATGGAAAAGTAAAACCAGGACTTCCCAAGCAGCAGGTCTGTGTGCTCACTCTTTGGGTTGGAGACAGCACGGAGGGGGCTTGCAGGATAGATGTGGTCGAGGGTGGAAAAGCTTGTCTTTAGTGCCTTGTGATAGCCCATGGAAGTGACCTGCAGCCTGTTGAGATGGCAACTCCATTTGAGATGGCGATTCCATTCGAGATGGTGTGCTTGTAACATCCGCCTGGTAGGCGGAGCCTCAAGGACAAATGTTGGGAGATTGGGATGGTGGAGCAAGGAGTTGCAGGGAAGGAAGCATCCAGGCGTGGATTTGAACAGCTGCTGGCTGCCCAGAGATCCGCCTCCATGAATCATAGACACAGAGAACTCATCTATGCAGCTGGAGGCTGAACATGGAGAGGGAAGGAAGGGAGCTGCCTTTTTTTTTTTTTTTTTTTTAATATAAAGACGGGGTTTCACTGTGTTGGTCAGGCTGGTCTTGAACTTCCGACCTCAGGTGATCCGCCCACCTTGGCCTCCAAAGTGATTGGATTACAGGCGTGAGCCACCACACCCAGCCGGGCCCTGCTTTCAGTTAATACTCTTAATGCTTCCAGAGCACTTTAAAGACATTGGGTGGTTCATTGTTTTAAAAGCTTTGCCCTCTTCACATAATCCTATCTTTTATTTAATGTAAATGCTATCAGTCTGCTTTAAACACTGACTAAAATCGCTTTTACTAGACATCATATTATTTATAAGGGGGGAGTTGAGACCCATAGAGAAGGATTTGATCAATTGATTTAAGGTTGTTGGAGGATTGAAATGTTACTTGATTGCTGGTCTTATCCAGGATTTCAAGATTTCAAGGAAAAGTGGACAATGCCCGCTTTTATCTGAGGGATTTCAACAGTCATATGATCTACAAACCAGTCCCCAGGAGCAGCAAGCCCTGACAACCTCTGTGCTATGGAGTCCACACAGAGGAGGGACTTCTAAATGGGTGGGATGTGCTGGCTTGCAAGTCATTTAGCTGAGAACTGGTTTTGGTCATGGCCTTAACATCTGCATAGAAGTTGCACATTGCAGGCATATGACACTTCAATGGCCTGAGATTTAGATGTGGGTTGGTAGAACTTAAAGGGGAGATAACATTAGTGAGGTCAATGGGCAGCAGCCCCACTGCTGAGCACATCCAGCAGTTCCTTGCAGGGCCCGGGAGAAGGTGGCCTTGCCAGGTTGGGGCTGGGCGTGGAGATCATCTTGTTAAGTTCTCACAAATTAATTACTGACACGTAGACAATGTATAAAAGTCTGAAACCACAAAGCTCTTTGGACATTTTGGCTATATAAAGCATACCATTTATAAGCTCCCAGGAATTATAGTTTGAGTGTCTCTTGTGATGAACAGGACTGTGGATGAAATCAACCAAGCGAGATCACAAAAAAGATATGAAATAACTTTTATATGCTTTCGTTGTCAAAACGTTGGATATTCTTGCTGTATTTCTCTTTCAGACACATACACAAGGACACTGATTTGAGGGTGCATTATGAGTGTTAGACAATCACCTTGCTAAATAATAGGGAGTTTTGGGGCTTTATGGGAGATTGATAGTAAGATGTGATTCTGAGTTTGTTAGCTATGTGTATAAGTCCACTTGGTATCTAATTGCACATTATTCCTGTTATTTCTAGTATCCTAAGGGAACCTTCCCCACTATTAGCTCCTTATTTAAGTAAATAAATAAGCCTGTTTTAGGATATACATCAAGACTTTGTTGGTCTCCCCAATTTCTTATAAGTGGTATATTATGTGGTTGTAAAAAATAGAACTTTGGCTGGGCGCGGTGGCTAATGCCTATAATCCCAACGCTTTGGAAGGCTGAGGCAGGCGGATCACGAGGTCAGGAGTTCGAGACCAGCCTGGCCAATATGGTGAAACCCTGTCTCTATTGAAAATACAAAAAAAATTAGCCAGGTGTGGTGGTGCATGCCTGTAATCCCAGCTACTTGGGAGGCTAAGGCAGGAAAATGGCTTGAACCTAGGAGGCGGAGATTGCAGTAAGCCAACATCACACCATTGAAGCCTAGGCGACAATTAGACTCCATCTGAAAAAAAATAATAAATAAATAAAAGACCCTCACTAATGTTAGATCTTCAGGTTTTTATTATTGTTAAGTTTATGTCTCCTGAAAGACAAAAAAGAAGAAAATAATCCACTCACCAAAAAACCCAATCGTTGCTGAATAGCTATGAAAATGTTAGAGAAATTCAGCTTTTAGTATTGGGGCCTTTTTATTATTCTCAACTTTGATTTTACAAGCTGAGCTATAAATGTGACCAAATGCATCACATGAGTATTTACCTTTTTTTTCTTTCCTTTTTGGCCACATGCAAGTATCTAAAGAGATGGAATGTGACACACCCGAAGAATGAGGCACTCAAGTGGCCTATGAACTTGAGAAGGCCAGGAGCAGCAGGGTCCCTTCATCTCAGTACTTAGCTTTGCCAGTGCTAAGTGGGAAGCAGAAGTCACTGAGCTCCTTAGCAAGTGAGTTTTTTAAATGCATGTACACAAAGGAGTTGTTCTGCTCTCTATAGAAACTGCTAGGGAGAATTCTAGCAGGAAATTCTGTCACCTTTGAGATTAGTTGTCAATCCCACTAAAAGTCCTCAAACATAGCCCTCCAGAGAAGTGCTACTTTGCTCTTGTAGACCTATGCGATTCTCATATACTTCTTAGTTCCCTCTCCCCAATTCTTGAGATGTTCTGGATTACAAGGTGTTATGGCGCGCGTGTGTGTGTGTGTGTGTGTGTGTGAGAGAGAGAAGGGGGTATTAATCTTTGTGAGAGGATCTTTTTAACGTTTCATTCCACATAGTGTGGTAAGTAGTATACTGCTGAGAGCTCATCACCTACATGTTAAATTGCAAAATGTTCCTAGGTTAGTAGAAATATGATTTTTTTAAAGTAGTTTTGTGGCCGGGTGTCATGGCTCATGCCTGTAATCCAAGCACTTTGGAGGCCAAGGCGGGCAGATCACCTGAGGTTGGGAGTTCAAGACCAGCCTGACCAACATGGTGAAACCCCGTTTTATTAAAAAAAAAAAAAAAGTAGTTTTGTGGTTAAATTCTGATGCTCTTAAAGAGATCACTTTCTCCTATTTTGGCAAAACAGGTTATCAATTCCACGTTATTACATAAATAAAACTGAAACTCTTTACTCTTCCTCCTTCCTACTGAATTAGAGTCAAGGGATTCCAGTAGTGGCACGTGGATACGCGCGCGCACACACACACACAGACACACACACACTTCTGCTTTGTTTCACAGGGCTTTTGATTCCAGTGTATTTACTTTTCACATTTTTAATACATTTTAGCAGACTGAGCTTTCTAAATTACTAGCAACTAGTACGTAATCATGTTGCGGTAAATAATTTTTATATTTAGTGAGAAACAGACCCAAAAAGGACGTTAAAAAACATCTATTTTGGTGAATAGAAGTGAATGAGAGTAGGGTAGAAATTCTGGCTGATTTTATGAAATACCTCAGATCTGTTTGATATAAGACTGATGATGTGGGCATCCTTTTTATAATGAAGTCAGGTTAAGTGAAGCTGTGTTGAAGTATTAGACAAACCCTGAAATCCCAGTGGCTCAACCCATGAAATGCCAACTTGTTTTTGTAGAATTCTCCGCAGGTCTGGCAGCTCTCTACTATAGCTCCCTTCCAAGTGGTAACCCAGGGATCCAGGCTGCTCTTGTCTTACAGCTACTCTGTCGTTACACATGCTTCCAGGTTGCCACCGGAAGGAAAGGGCTAGTGGGTTACATATCGACTTTGAAAGGCTGCAACCTAGAGGAGATGGCTGGCAGTTGTGCTCACAGCTCATTGGCCAGGACTAGTCATGTGACCTGACTGACCACAGAGGTGTAGGGTTGCCAGAAAATATCAAGAATACTTGGATCTTCTTTGAGCAGTAGACATCTTTGCTTTGCTTTCCTTTTCCATTTCACCTCTATAAGGTTCTCTATACACATAAACTTAGATGAAGCTTAGGCCTGAAGCCTAGAACATGATGATCTAACCACCATAGAGCAGTGGTTCTCAAAGTGTGGTCCCCAGACAAGCAGCATTAGCATCACCTGAGAACTTGTTAGAAACAGATTCCTAGGCCCCACTCCAACTCTGCTGAATCAGAAATGTGGAGGTGGGGTCCAGAAATCTGTTATAATAAGCTCTCCAGGTGCATGGTAAAGTCTGAAAATGACTGCCCAATGGGAGTACAATGTTTGTAACACCTGCCGAACTCATGACAGGATGTGATAGGCACTTGTTAGTGTGAATGTGCAGTGAATATAGGGACTGATAGGCACTTGCTAGTGTGAACATATAGTGTGTGTGCTCAGGTGTGAGCATGTATATGATAAAAAGCACTGAGAGGTGGTATCATGTGTCCAGACAGGTTTTAGCACTTTACAGATTTGTCTAATCTATTTCTCTCAACCATCTTATGCAGTATTATTGTATTCATCTCACAGATGAGGAAATTGCAAAACTGAGAGGTTCCCTATCTATTTAAGGGTCAGGCCACTTACCACTGCTGGCAAGTGGTAGAGTCAGGATTTGAACCAAAGCGATGTGGCTCCAGAGTCTGCTCCTTAACCACTGTGCAGTTCCGCTTGCTCATCCTTGGGTGGTAACCCACTAGGCCTTAAGGTAGTCTTTTCATTTTTTTTCTTGAATGGAGACAGTCTATCAGAGTTCGTAGGAAGTGTGGTATGCTGGTGACAGTTCACGTTCCAAGTTAAGCCCCCTTACCAGGGGCTTCATTCATTGTTGGTTTACGCATGTGGGAGCTAGTGACAGTGTTGGCCAATCTTAGAGGGGCATGGCTGGGCAGCAGCTGGCCAATCATTTAAAACTGAACAATAAATAAAATGGGGTTGTTAAGGGTGAAATGAAGGGGCCTAGTGGGAAGTGGTTTCTCAGATGGAGACAGTTCAGTCGCACTAGAAGAACATTTCTTCAGTTAACCTGTGTGTAATTTTCAGGCTATGAGAAGAGGCCCTATTCTCATCACCCTCTTTTGTGATTCTTCTTTGGTCTTTTATTTTCCCATCATCCATCTGCCTGTCCTGAGATGCTCATCTGAGGCCTGATTCCATCAGGTGGTCTGAAGAAGGTTTCTGTGAATCCTTTATGAGCTGAAATTGCTCTGTTGCCCAGGCTGGAGTGCAGTGGTTGCTCACTGCAACCTCTGCCTCCCGGGTTTAAGTGAGTCTCCTGCCTTACTCAGCCTCCTGAGTGGCTGGGATTACAGGCATGTGTCACCACACCCAACTAATTTTCATATTTTTGGTAGAGACAGGGTTTCACCATGCTGGCCAAGCTAGTCTCAAACTCCTGACCTCAGGTGATTCACCTGCCTCATCCTCCCAAAGTGCTGGGATTACAGGCGTGAGCCACCGAACCCGCCAGGATTTCAGTTGTTGTTGAGACAGAGTCTCACTGTGTTGCCAGGCTGGAGTACAGTGGGGCTGTCTTGGCTCACTGCAACCTTTGCCTCCTGGGTTCAAGCGATTCTCCTGGCTTAGCCTCCCGAGTAGCTGGGACTACAGGAACGCACCACCATGCCCAGCTAATTTTTGTATTTTTAGTAGAGACGGGGTTTCACCATGTTAGCCAGGATGGTCTTGATCTTCTGACCTCGTGATCCAGCCACTTAAGGCGTCCAACAAAGTGCTGGGTAACAGGCGTGACGCGCCCAGCCCAGGACTTTAGTTTTAGTAGAGAAAATGTGTTTTCCTTTCCAAGAAATTTGATAAAATAGTCCCCCACCCCCACCCCTTGCACTTGGGAAATCCAGATAGAGTTAGATGTGATCTAATCTTTTGAATTTTGAACTGATTGAAAAGGATTTTCCAGATGACATTGAGAACTGCTTGTTTCCTTGCATCCTTTAAAAATTTTTAATTATTAACAGCATTTTCTTTATTTCAGGTGGGTCTATTATTTGTTGTTTAGGTGTCCTTTGCTGGCCCATGCATTCCCTTGGCTTCTTTGTCTTTTGTGTTCAGCAGACTAGAACTGAGACAGCTCCTTGGCAGCTCTGCCCTGGACAGTACCGGCTTTAATTCTAGGTAGAAGATAAAGATAGCATCACCCCTTTCGGGTTTCGTGTTGGCTGGGAACAGCTGCTAAGCTTTGTATAACTCAGAACGTAACATTTCATTCCAGAATTGCTGAAATTTTTAGTTTTCTGCAAGCCAGGGCTTAACCACAGGGTTTTTTCGCATTCAGATTTAAGAGTCTAGACTTTTCCTTTGAGAAGCAGCTGCTTGTCTTGGAGTTTAGTAATTTAAGAGAACAGAGGTGGGAGAGGGAGGGAATTATTTGCATAAGTTGTTTTAAAGCTCCATCTACTTCATTTCTCTTCATCAGTTTAAATGGTTTAATTTGCTTAGGTACTCCAGCAGAGGTGTAGATAATTGAAGTAAAACTTGAGTCAGATCTAAACAAAAGAAAGAACTGACCTAAAAAAGAGCAACTGAACTCACACTAATTGAATCACAGATTTGCCCAGACCAACTTAACCTGAGAGGAAGGCCAGGGAATGCTGTGCCGTCGGGGAGCTTTTTGCCTCTTGAGAGGGAACACCAGTCAGTTCCTTGCGGCTCTCCCAGCCACCTTGCACACTGAGCCACATCTGGGTTAGAGCTGCAGAATTCAGCCTGAAAAAAAAATGAGAAAGCCATTTTAGGTTGGGCATTTGGAAAACATTTTTTCTTCTTTTGGATACCTGGTGCCTTTGGTGTTTGTTATAGAATCCACTTGTTTATTCTTTAGGAGAGGAGCAATGTGTGTGAATTGGGCATCCATTACAAGAAATGTAACAAGCTTGCCTGTCTGTAACAGCTGGGCTAAGTTGCAGCCCTTTGAAATAAGACAGTCAGTTTTCCTTCCTTCTCCTTAGCCATCCAGTGTAGGAAATGGGATGCTATACATACCCTGAGTGGGAGGAGAGGGTTCCAGAGTGCCACTTGGCTGTTCCTGTGTGCCCATTCTTGTTCAGGGGCACCTTGAGATTACATGGTCTTAAATACCAAAGCTGACCAAAAGCTGCCCCGCCGTTCAGCTTCATAATCCCTGGTTGTTGGGGAGGCCTTTGTTTGTCTGACTGCCACTGGGCTGCCTTGCCCCAGCTCCCTGGGGTCCTTTGCTCCTTAATCCATCAGCTCTTCTTTATTCTTTTTACTGACAGCATAGGACCCGACTGCCCATTTTTTGGAGATGACTAATTAATTAGTAAAATATTTGGCTGGGTGCAGTGGCTCACGTATGAAATCCCAGCACTTTGGGAGGCAGAGGTGGACAGATGGCTTGAGTTCAGGAAGTTGGAGGCCAGTCTAGGCAACATGGTGAAACCCTGCCTTTACCAAGAATACAAAAACTTAGCCAGATGTGATGGGGCATGCCTGTAGTCCCAGCTACTCAGGAGGCTGAGGCACAAGAATTGCTTGAACCTGGGAGGTAGAGGTTGCAATGAACCGAGGTTGTGCCACTATACTCCGGCCTGGGTGACAGTAAGACTCCATCTCCAAAAAAAAAAAAAAAAACACGGAGTGCCTCCTGTGTGCAGATGCACATTGTGTGACCGTGGGCCAGGCACAGTGGTTCTTGCCTGTAATCCCAGCACTTTGAGAGGCTGAGGTAGGTGGATTGCTTGAGCACAGGAGTTCAAGACCGGCCTGGGCAACATAGTGAGATGCTGTCTCTCCACAAAAAAAATAAACTTAGCCGGATGTGGTGGTACGCACCTGTGGCCCCAGCTATTTGAGAAGCGGAGGTCTGAAGCTGAGGTAGCTTGATCCTGAGAAGTGAGGGCTGCAGTGAGCCATACTTCAACCTGACTGGCATAGCAAGACCCTGTCTCTTAAAAAAAAAAACAAAAAAACAAACCACCCAACATAACAAGGTTTCTTGTGTTCCCTCTCCAGTGTTCCTCTTTGCTCTTTCATCCCTCCTGATTGCAGAAGAGGGCTCTACCACTCACCGGTACTGCCTTCACATTTATCTATTTATCTGGATTCCTGCCTCCTGGGGACATCATCCTTGCCAGCCCCTGTTGCTGTGCCTGTGCTCTACCAGGGGTGTTTTCATGTTCACATCAGTGACGCCTTTTATCCCTGAATCTCATCAGCTGGCTCAGGCCTGGCTTCTCTGTGGAAAGATTCATCCCACGTGCATTCTTCAGTGTATGAATCCCACAGGACCAAGACCTTCTGGATCCCTTTCCATTTCTTCACATTCAAGAATCTCTACAAAAGAATGTAGCCCTACCCCCCTAACAATCTAAAACTTCTTCCCAATCACGATTTAGTGCCCCAGGACATTTGCCTGTGGCCAGAGCAACTCTCTTCCTATCTGCCCTTTGTATTATCTGCCCCACCTGCTTCCCCTTTGAAAGTTGTTCAGGTTTAACTTTCCCTCCCTATTCCCTTTGCTCCCCTTTCTAGGCAGGTCTCCCTTTCGCTGCAATCCGACACCGTGTTCAAACAGGTTTTCTTAAAACTCTTACATCACCTTTCTCAGCCTATACCCCATACCGCTCCAGACCCAACCCCAGCTCTCCCAGCTCCTGTAATTTGCCCCCTCCACACACACCCTCTGTAATGATCCCCCTGCCCTTCAGCAGGACCTGGCTCCTAGACTTCTTGTACTTCCTGGGTATCAGCTCCTTCCAGCCTCCACCTCCGTACCCTTCCTCTTACACTACCCCAGTCCACCAATCTCTGCTTTTTCTAGACCTAAAATTAGAATTGTACAGATAGCACTTAATTCTCTTACCTTCCCAAGCTTTCTTTTACCACACTCACCTAGTGGTAAGCTAATGGAGTCCTCCACCCTCAACCTAGTAGTGGATCAGGAGTTACTAATTAAAGTAACTGGTGTACATTTTTATCATCAAGAAATATTTGAGGGCCTAAAGTAGAGTATTTCCCCCCTCCCCCGACTCCCAAATCATTCAAAGGTAGATTGTGGGTCCCATTTGTTTATTTTTTTTTTTAGCCTTTTTTTTTTAACCTTGATAGCTTAAAGGGCAGGAAAAAATTGATTAGTTTTCATCTTCAGAGGACACAGGATAAAACAAGGACTGAGCCAGCCCATCCCTACTCTCCAAACACCTTTTAATCACAGTTATTTTCCCACTCCCATGGTTTTTGAATTTTATAGTTGATATAATCCCTCCTTTTATAGCCGATTTATGCATTGCTATTTAAATAAGCAGAAATGTTCAGTGCATAGGGGGACTCAGATTTAATAATTGTTGGCTTAAATTTAAAAGGCTCACTAAAGCCCCTGTTCCTCCACAAGACCATTCCCTTTTCTGTGACCCCTTTGAGGCTCCTAGAAAATGGTAGTATGTGGGCCATATTTACACCTACAGGAGGACTTCTTTACAGAAAACCTCCTCAGTATCTTTGATGGCCTAGATTTGTTCATAGTCACACTAAGAAAGTTTTAACCTAATAGTTACCATAAAGAAACTAACTCGAATCCCAACATCATTCCTGGAATAACTGGGGAGAAGAGTAAAAAACCACACAAAGGCAGCCCAGAGATGGGGCTCACAATGATGTCTCCCCTCTTGTTCCTTTCCAGAGAATGAGTTCTGTTTTAAAATTGTAACTGTTTATGACAGGCATTGTGGAAGGGCTTGTTTTAGGAATTGATTTAACTAATGTTTATTGGGTTATTGCCTTGTATCGATGTTTTCAGTGAATTATCAAAACACTGATGAGGTGGTTTATCTCATCTTTATAAGAAAAGGGAAGGTTAGAGGATTTGGTCTTGCCAGTGTTTTTACTTATTGTTGGCAGCCTGCCTGAAACTGATGGCAATAGTAAGGAAAAAAGCCTTCAGGTCTCCTTAACTCTCCAAAGGTAGGATTAAATCTGTTAAGGCTCAGGCCATTGCTGTAGTTCTGACTTTTCCTGAGAATCACAGATCCTCTTGAAAGGCTGATCAAATTTATGAACTCTTTTCTTAAAGCTGAATACCATCCACGTTTTACATGTGGTTTCAAGGTTTGACTCTTGCACTTTTCTACAGAGCAGGGCGTATCAACCTAAGCATGTCATCTGTTCAGCTCAGCTGGCCCATAGTAGGTTTTCAGTAAATGTTTACAGATTGAGAGAAACAATGCCTACTATGTGCCAGGCGCTGAGCTATAGACTAAAGATATATAAATTGGGGGAGGGAGGGCAGGGAGCAATTCCGTATCTTAAGAAAGACTGAAATGTGTGCCGGGTGCCGTGGCTCACGCCTGTAATCCCAGCACTTTGGGAGCCTGAGGTGGGCAGATCACCTGAGGTCTAGAGTTCAAGACCAGCCTGACCAACATGGAGAAACCCCATCTCTACTAAAAATACAAAATTAGTCGGGCGTGATGGAGCATGCCTGTAATCCCAGCTACTCAGTAGGCTGAGGCAGGAGAATCGCTTGAACCCAGGAGGTGGAGGTTGTGGTAAGCTGAGATCGTGCCTCTGCGCTCCAGCCTGGGCAACAAGAGCGAAACTCCATCTTAAAAAAAAAAAGAAAAAAGACTGAAACGTGATCATTTTCTTTCTTGTGCATGCGTGCGTGTGTGTGTATTTTTAGTGAGACAGGTATGCTGCCCAAGCTGGCCTAGAACTCCTGCCTCACAAACAATGGGTCTTCCTGGTATATTTTCAAAAATTATCCTAAGTTTAAAAAAAAAAAAAAAAACAGTAACATCAAATTATACTTTAAAAATCACCGTATTCTCATGATACATACATTGTTTCAGACTACCTTTTCTAGACTATCCATAAATATATCATAGCATAGAATCTTAAATGTGGCAGCTTGCTTTTTAAACCTGACCTAACTTTAAACATTTTCCCATGTTTTCACACATTGACTTTTTTTTTGAGAAAGCATCTCACTTTGTCACCTAGGCTGGAATGTTGCATTCACTACTCACTGCATCCTCGACCTCCTGAGCTCAAATAATCCTCCCTCATCACCTTCCTAAGTAGCTGGGACTACAGGGGCACAACACCACACTTGGATAACTTTTTGTATTTTTTGTCAAAATAGGGTTTTGCCATGTTGCCCAGGCTGGTTTCGAACTCCTGGGCCAAGCAATCCTCTTGCCTTGACCTTGCAAAGTGCTGGGATTACAAGTATGAGGCACACTGTCCAGCCCACATTGCCTTTATGTTTGAGGTGGGACCAGTTCAAGCAGGTTTAGGGTAGATGGGCAGGGTGGTGATGACTCACCTGGGAGAGATCAGCCTGCTTAGGACATGTCCCCTATCTTTGCTTTCATGGATTACTTCCCTCTATGAACTGAAACTAGTAAACACTAGGCAAAGTAAGTTACTTCTGAAATCCACTAACTTCCCTCCCATGCCTGCAGGTAAAACCATCCTATCTTTATTCCTGCTTTAGGGTTTAAAAACCTCTGGAAGCAAACAAAGACTGCAGATGTTCCTAGGATGGTTAAACTTGATTTGAAAGAGAGAGATACATATTCAGTAGCAATAATGAAAACGCATTCAGTACTTGAAGTACCCATTCAACCATTCTGTTTTAGTTTCCCTACAGTATTCAATAAATTACATGAGACATTCAACGCTTTATTATAACACAGGCTTTGTGTTAGATGATTTTGCCCAACTGTAGGCTAATGTATGTGTTCTGAGCATGTTTAAGGTAGGCCAGGCTAAGCTATGATGTTCAGTAGGTTAGGTGAATTAAATAAATTTTTGACTTAGGATATTTTCAACTTACGACAGGCTTATGGGGTCCTAGCCCCATTGTAAGTCAGAGAGCATCTGTATAGTATAGCAATCCAAGATTACTGGAAGAAAAAAAGTACACCGTTGACCTGTTCTTTCCAGTGCAGTAGCCACTAGCCATACATCGCTATTCAAATTTAAATTAGACTTAAATAAAATTTTATAAAGTTGAATCCCTTGGTCATATTAGCAACTTTGAAAGAGTCACATGGGTAGATATTATTGTTCTCTTAAGTTTTAAACTTGATAGAGTTTTGTGTAATCTTTTTAAGCAGTCCTCCCCACTACACCCACCCTCCAGTTAGCAGTGTCCGATGATCAGTTTTGTTCATAGAGTTCAGTTTGACAGTTGACATGTATATTGATATGGCTACCTGTGTTTTGTGTTTATGTTTTGCTGTGGTTCATCTTCCTGTGCCTGGGGGCCCCCAAGCCCTCCTTTCCCAACTTTCTCAAAACCACCCGTTTTTCTCCATCTGCTGCATTTTGGTTATGGACATTCATTTGTAGGTTTCCTTTAAAACAAAACTCCTCTAAATCCTACTGATAACCATCCAGGCTCTTAATCTCTCCTGTCTAGGAGTTCTCTTCTAACTCCTACCCTTCATTCTGGACACCTGCCTGGCCTCCTTTTGGTTCCCCCTCTACAACATTGCCTCCACCCACCAGCTGCAATGCTCCTGTCCCTTAAGAGTATTGCAGTGCCTCCTAACTGGATTATATGCCTCTGATTGTCCACTTAAAAATCTGCCCCAAGGGCTTTTTAAACTGTGGGTACAATTATTTTATGCTGGGCTTTAAAAATGGTGGGGAGGGGCCCTTCAGTGGGTTTCCAGAGCAACAGGATAAAGTTCATGGCTCTTAGATGGAACCTTGAGCCCAGCATCATTCTCCCAGCCCCATCTTTGCCATTTCCCCCACTCCACTCTCCCTCCTTTCACATAACACACTGGTTCATTCTGATGGCTCCCAGGGGTTTTGTTCTCATGAGCAAGACATGCAAAACTTTTGCATTTAGACACAAGGTTGCTGTTTTTTTATTTTGCTAAGTAAGGGCATTAAAAAATGATCTCCGCCATCTACTGTCTTTATCATCTCATTTAAAAGACCGCAGTTTACCCTAAAAAAAAAGAAAAGAAAAGAAAAAGAATGAACTCAGCATTGTGAGAAACTCAGCAAACCATCTGCTTTTTCTGCACACTGTTCCAGCTTTCTGCATGTGGCTGGGAGGCGAACCTCTTCTTCAAGTTCAGGTCTGCTTTTGCTCTGCTGCCCTCATCTTGCGCTCTGTGATGCTTACCTCTGGTGAGCCCCTGCAGTTCTAGAGGTGTTTGGCTCATACTCCAGGTTCTCTGGAGTTGAAATTTCACTCTCTGTGTCTCTTCTCACACAGGAAGCCAGAGCTGTCTGTCTTACAGCTCTTGGTGGTTCTGACATCTGGAATGTTAGTAGCCTTGGATGTCTGAGGATGATCGTCATCATATCCCAGGTTTTTGCACAGATCCCAAACGTTGCCCTATGTCTAGGGTACACAAATAGTATAGAATATTTTAAGCCGCTAATTTTAACAACATGCTGAGAATGCCCATTTTTCTCTGCCTGTGGATTGGACACACTCTGAAAGCAGCAAGGATGGGCCTACAACAACTCCAGCTGCAGGAAACTGAGTAGACTGCTCCCCTTTATTTTATTATTTATTTATTTTTTTATATTTTGAGACAGAGTCTCATTCTGTTGCCTAGGCTAGAGTACAGTGTCACTATCAAGGCTCACTGTAGCCTCAACGTCCCAGGGCTCAGGTGAATCCTCCCACCTCAGCTTCCCGAGTAGCTGGGACTACAAGCACACACCACCACACTTCCATGTCTGTCTTCCAAACTCTCATTCATTAAAAGTGAATCTTGATTGGTAGGGTAAAAGAAGGCCATCACCACAATTAGCAGTGTGTTTTGGGGGAAGCCTTGAAAGGACTGTTTTTCCCTTGATGAAAGCAGAGCATTAAAGGTTAACTGCAAGGAATAAAGAGACAGTGAATTTTTTCTCATATTTTCACTGTAGCCAGGTAGCCATTTGAATAATCTGATAAGCCTCTTTTTCCCCCCTTAGAAAACTTCTGTTTCTAGTTTGGGAACACTCCAGGATGTCACTGGCCTCTGAAATATTTATGAAATGTGTTAGTTCCCATTCTAAATTGGTTTAGTAACTGAGGCTGTTCTTTTGACTTCTGCGTTTTAGTTCTGGGGCTGGCAGAGCATGAAATTGAGTTTGTGTGAACATGTGTGTGCCTGGGTATAGCAGGCCGCGTTTTCTTTGCAGAGTTGTGATGAAGCATCTTCAAGGGCTTTGAAAAAGTTTCCTCAGGCATATCCAGTGAGCAAGGTAGATGCCATTGTTTCGCAAGTTTTCTGTTTTCTTTCTGTCTGTACAGCTTGTTCCTGACTTCATGGCTGGGAGGGAATTGAGGATGCTGAAGAATACTTGGCTGTTTGGCCAGTGGGGTTGAGCTGAAAAGCTGGCTCCTGTTCTCCCATGGGTCACCTTCAGGGCTGGGTCCTGTGGCTGTAGGAGAGGGGCCACATAGAGGCACTGTTCTGAGTTCTCCATGGGGGCAGCACGGTTCCTCTGGTTGCTGCACATGCCATCTGACTCATCTCTTATCTAGACTCAAAAAAAAAAGATCCTAAAAAATACTGGCTTTATTCTGGAGAGTTGGCACAGAAATTGGGATTGTGGACTCATTCTATAAGCTGGCTTTTGTTCTTCACCCTCCACCCTTTTCTCCATGGCCTTCCCTACCTAGTATCACTACTCCCTACCCAGCTCTCTTACCTCTGTGACTGTTAAAGGTTAAATGGTAGGTATTTGGGCAAGGAAATTTCTCCTTTCATTAATTGATTTTAGGAAGATCTTTTATATCCCAGAAAGAAGCTCCACGGGGACTGCAGTAAATAGCTGATTTCATCATTTTCTGAACACATTAACCTCACGTATACTGGTAGGATACCAAGAAAATGGAACTCCTACCCTTGTATGGCAGGGAGGCAGGAACTCTGTCCACTGATGTGTGAATTCCCTCAGGTTATCCCATCTCATAAGTGGCATGCACAGTCTCACAACCCACTTGATTGATGCACAAAAGAGTGGATTTTGCTTCTGTATTGAGTCCTGGATATTCACGGGAAAGCTGTAAGCACCAGGTAGATGGAATTGCTTTTGGGTCTGAACCTAAAAACACCTAGACATTCTTAAGAGTCAGATCTCAGGTGCAGAGTTAGGGCCAGGAGGAACATCAAAGACCATGGCCTGGCTTGCTCCACAGCCGAGGGGTCCAGTGTATTCCAGGCCATTTGCTTGTGCAAGCACATGGTGTAGCGCTTTCAGTTCTGATGGTTAAGGGACGCTGTTAAATGCTACTGAATTATTTTAAAAATAGTAGTGTAAACTACATTTAACTTGAGCTGCTATAACTAACTTCTGGGGTTTCTGGCCTTTGATGAAGATAACTCTTGTGTTTGCTGCAGATAGAAAGAAAATATCTAAGTGAGCCCTGAAAGTAAGTTCTCTTCTTGGAAGCATTGAGCCTCTCCCACACAGAGGCACAGGGAGTGCTAGTTGGTTGTACTTGAAGGCTGTTAGAGTTGGAGCTGCAATGGATGCCGGGTAGGTGTTGCTCGGGCATTGTTCCAAGAGGCTCTGGAGGCAAGTATTTTAAGCAAGTCAAACAGCCCCTCTAGGCGAGCTGCAGGAAGTCCAGCCCTTGCCTTCTGTGTGGTCAGCAGGAGATAAAAGTGTGGACTGTTGGAGGCTAGGCCCCTCCTATCACTGGATGACTAACTGTTAAGGGAAGATAAAAGGAAAGAGTAGGGATGTTCTTTTTGAACAACATGAAGGTGCCTTTGTCACTTGCGTTCAGGTAAATTAAAAGGGGTGAGCAAGACATGGCTCAGTTTTATGATCACAAGCGTGTTGAAGACTGAGGAGCAGGATTTGGCTTCACAAGTATGCCAAAACAATTTCATGTCATGAAAATATTGGTAGAGGTAGGCTTTTGACTGGGATTGTTCCCGTTAAAGAGCTTACGTTAAATGGGCATCAGCTTGGGTTTCCAAATCTGTGTGCTACAGAGATTTTCCCTGTTGAGGTATGTCTGACCCGTGGGTACTGGGTGGACATGCCCAGCCGTACTTGGACTGAGCAGAGGAGCAGGCAGGGCAGCTGTGCTTCTCTGAAGTGTGCCCATCTCTTCTTAGTCGTACTTCCGGTGCTGGCCGAATTATCACCCAGGTATGAAAGAGTTGAAAGGAAGAGACCATCTTGCTGGTGTTTATCTCCCCTTCTCAGTTTTCCTTCCTGTTCTTTGTAACATTTGGGGGGAGTTTGGGGGCTTGCAAAGCCGTTATCTGTTTCTCAGGGTGGGGCTTGTAAATGTGAACCCACAATAAGAGCCTGGGCATGTTCGGTGCCCTGTGTGAGCTCAATCCAAATCGAATGAACAAGTGTGCTTGGGGGACATGATGCTTGTTTCAGGCTGGGCCTGGGGGCCTGGGCTGTGTTTCGGGGTGGCCCTTTGTGCAATTAGACCCCCCAGGGAGTGCAGTTGTTGTGAACTAATCACTGCCTGGAGGGCCTGTGTACCTCAGACTTCCTCCAGGACTGCAACTAATCCCCACTCCCCACCCCCACTGCCAGCCCTGGCCTCTGGCCCCCTCCTTCCAAGGTGCCTCTGCTGGTCCAGGAACATGTCACCTCCTCTCCCAGCTGCACATGGGCTTTCCCAAAGGGCCCATCCTGCCTGCTAGTCCTTTTTGGTTTGCTCAGTTTACTTTAAGAAAACCAATTTGCTTGCTAGTGTTTTGGGTTGGCTAGCTTGTGATAAACACTTATCAACCACTACATGTCAGAGCATTTGTTTTCCTTTATATGCATAGTAGTGAATGCTTTTCTTAGAGGCGAAATTGGGGGTGAGGAAATGGAAGGCTTTCTGTTATATGGCATAGAGGGCAGCCCATCCAGCTCCTGGGAGCTGGACGTGGTCACCTTACCGCACACAGTCATTCCCAGCTGACAGTTTGTAATGTCTGATTACGCACTGTGAAATTTTGACCACAGCTGACCACTTTTCCAATGGGCGAGGAAAGATGTAATCCCCTCCTTCCACTGCCTTCTCTAAGCTGTTAGGGGAGAAGCGTTTCAAACACATTTTTATCTTCCACAAGTCATTTTGGTTTTCTAAGGAGTATCATCCTGAAATTCCCCTGAATTCTGGGAATTAGAAGCCCAGATTTAAGGTAAACCACCTGCCCTGGGGTTGCTTAGCTTGCAGACAGCTCCTCCTCTGGGGAAAAGTGAAGAATCCTGTTGCTGCTGCACCCTTTCCCCGAGCACGTTAGAAAGGCCAGCCGTGCGACCTCAGGGCCTATGAAAGAGTTGCAGGATATTGCCTAAAACTCTCTGCAAACTGCTACTGAACTTTACCCTAGCTTCTTACCAGAAGCTGGAAATGTGACAAGATACTTAGATTAACTCCAGAGATGTGTCCAGAACACTCCCATTTCTACCATATAGTGTCACGGTGTCTTTAGCCGTGCTGTATTCAGGTGCTGCAGTTACTTAGGAGAGAAGCAGCTTGGTGAAGCTTGGTGAATATAAGGAAGAAAGAGCTTCATCCTGTGGGAGCCAGCAGTTTGTACTTCCGTAATTAACTGAATGTGAAGCTGACCGGGATTGGTTTCAGCAGCAACTGAAGTCAGAGGGGTTTTATTTCCTGCTTGTCATACAGCATGGCGACTGTCAGCAGCTGTTCTCGTTGTCCAGGGAATTGCATTTGGGAAAAGCCAAATTATATTTATTTTAAATTGTTCAACTTGTGGGCTGGGGCAGGAATTCTTTTAGAAGACCATCAAGCTGAGCTCTTGCCTTCAAAGCTTTGGCAACCCAATAGAGGAAACAGATGGGTGAATTGAGGAGTTGGGAGAATCAGCCCAGGGACTACCTGGAATATTGGAGGGTAAATAGTGTAGCATCAATAGTTCGCATACTGGAGGATGCCACAATGTTTGTAAAGTATTTTAATAATCACTTCTTTGATTTCTATGTTTGTAAGGTAAGGAGGGCAGTGTTATCAGCTTCATTTTCCAGCTGGGAGAACTGAGGCTCAGAGTTCAGTGGCTCCACTGGTGGCAAGCTGAGTTTCCAGGCCAAGATCTAAGACTCCCCATGTCAGGCTGGGCGCGGTAGCTCATACCTGTAATCTCAGCACTTTTGGAGGCCAGGGCGGTGGTGGATCACTTGAGGTCAGGAGTTTGAGACCAGCCTGGCCAAGGTGGTGAAACCTCCTCTTTTTTTTTTTTTGAATAATTTTGTGGGGGGGGGGCCTTTCTGGCAAAAACCGGAAAGCCTGCTAGACAAATTCTAAAAGAGCTGTAACACTGAAACCTCGTCTTTACTGAAAATACAAAATTAGCCGAGTGTCCTGGTGCACGCTTGTAATCCCAGCTACTTGGGAGGCTGAGACAGGAGAATCGCTTGAACCCAGGAGGCGGAGGTTGCAGTGAACCGAGATCGTGCCACTACACTCCAGCCTGGGTGACAGAGTGAGACTCCA